>NC_072432.2:621458-925937 GCF_028878055.3 Symphalangus syndactylus | reverse complement strand
GGAAAAAAGAATATGTTCAAATATAAACTACACAGAAGCATTGTATGAAACTTCTTTCTGTTCTGTGCATTCAACTAACAGCGTTGAACCTTACTTTTGATTGAGCCTTTCTGAAACACTCTTTCTGTAGAAACTGCAATTGGACATTCTGAGCGCTAAGAGGCCTCTATTGGGAAAAATAATATCTTCAAATAAAAACTACACAGAAGCATTGTGTGAAACTTATTTCTGATATGTTCATTAAGCTAACAGAGTTAAACCATACTTTTGATTGCGCAGTTCTGAACACTCTTTCTGTAGAAAATGCAAGTGGACATTCGGAGCGCTAAGAGGGTAATAGTGGAAAAAGGTATATATTCAAATATAAACTACAGAGTAGCATTCTGTGAAAATACTTTCTGTTCTGTGCATTCAACTAACAGTGTTGAACCTTACTTTTGATTGAGCCGTTCTGAAACACTCTTTCTGTAGAAACTGCAATTGGACATGCTAAGCGCTAAGAGGCCTACATTGGGAAAAAGAATATCTTCAAATAAAAACTACACAGATGCATTCTGTGAAACTTATTTCTGATCTGTAAATTCAGTTAACAGAGATAAAACATATTTTTGATTGAGCAGTTATGAAACACTCTTTTTGTAGAAAATGCAAGTGGAGATTCGGAGCGCTAAGAGGGTAATAGTGGAAAAAGGAATGTCTTCAAATATAAACTACACAGAATCATTCGGTGAAACTTCTTTCTGATCTGTGCATTCAGCTAACAGAATTAAACCATACTTTTGATTGAGCAGATCTGAACACTCTTTCTGTAGAAAATGCAACTGGACATTTGGAGCGCTAAGAGCGTAGTAGTGGAAAAAGGAATATATTCAAATATAAACTACACAGAAGCATTCTGTGAAATTTCTTTCTTATCTGAGCATTCAGCTAACAGAGTTAAACCATACTTTGATTGAGCAGTTTTGAAACATTCTGTCTGTAGAAAATGCAACTGGACATTCGTAGCGCTAAGTGGGTAATAGTGGAAAAAAGAATATGTTCAAATACAAACTACACAGAAGCATTGTATGAAGCTTCTTTCTGTTCTGTGCATTCAACTAACAGAGTTGAACCTTACTTTTGATTGAGCCGTTCTGAAACACTCTTTCTGTAGAAACTGCAATTGGACATTCTGAGCGCTAGGAGGCCTATATTGGGAAAAAGAATGTCTACAAATAAAAACTACACAGAAGAATTGTGTGAAACTTCTTTCTGTTCTGTTTGTTCAACTAAACTAGTTGAACCTTAGTTTTGATTGAGCCGTTCTGAAACACTCTTTCTGTAGAAAATGCAAGTGGAGATTCGGAGCAATAAGAGGGTAATAGTGGAAAAAGGAATGTCTCCAAATATAAACTACACAGAATCATTCTGTGAAACTTCTTTCTGATCTGTGCATTCAGCTAACAGAGTTAAACCATACTTTTGATTGAGCAGATCTGAACACTCTTTCTGTAGAAAATGCAACTGGACATTTGGAGCGCTAAGAGAGTAGTAGTGGAAAAAGGGATATATTCAAATATAAACTACACAGAAGCATTCTGTGAAACTTCTTTCTGATCTGAGCATTCAGCTAACAGAGTTAAACCATACTTTTGATTGAGCAGTTTTGAAACACTCTGTCTGTAGAAAATGCAACTGGACATTCGTAGCGCTAAGTGGGTAATAGTGGAAAAAAGAATATGTTCAAATATAAACTACGCAGAAGCATTGTATGAAACTTCTTTCTGTTCTGTGCATTCAACTAACAGAGTTGAACCTTACTTTTGATTGAGCCTTTCTGAAACACTCTTTCTGTAGAAACTGCAATTGGACATCCTGAGCGCTAAGAGGCCTCTATTAGGAAAAATAATATCTTCAAAAAAAAACTACACAGAAGCATTGTGTGAAACTTATTTCTGATATGTTCATTAAGCTAACAGAGTTAAACCATACTTTTGATTGCGCGGTTCTGAACACTCTTTCTGTAGAAAATGCAAGTGGACATTCGGAGCGCTAAGAGGGTAATAGTGGAAAAAGGAATATATTCATATATAAACTACACAGTAGCATTCTGTGAAAATTCTTTCTGTTCTGTGCATTCAACTAACAGAGTTGAACCTTACTTTTGATTGAGCCGTTCTGAAACACTCTTTCTGTAGAAAGTGCAATTGGATATGCTAAGCGCTAAGAGGCCAACATTGGGAAAAAGAATATCTTCAAATAAAAACTACACAGATGCATTCTGTGAAACTTATTTCTGATCTGTAAATTCAGTTAACAGAGATAAAACATATTTTTGATTGAGCAGTTATGAAAGACTCTTTTTGTAGAAAATGCAAGTGGAGATTCGGAGCGCTAAGAGGGTAATAGTGGAAAAAGGAATGTCTTCAAATATAAACTACACAGAATCATTCAGTGAAACTTCTTTCTGATCTGTGCATTCAGCTAACAGAGTTAAACCATACTTTTGATTGAGCAGATCTGAACACTCTTTCTGTAGAAAATGCAACTGGACATTCTTAGCACTAAGTGGGTAATAGTGGAAAAAAGAATATGTTGAAATATAAACTACACAGAAGCATTGTATGAAACTTCTTTCTGTTCTGTGCATTCAACTAACAGAGTTGAACCTTACTTTTGATTGAGCCGTTCTGAAACACTCTTTCTGTAGAAACTGCAATTGGACATTCTGAGCGCTAGGAGGCCTATATTGGGAAAAAGAATGTCTACAAATAAAAACTACACAGAAGAATTGTGTGAAACTTCTTTCTGTTCTGTTTGTTCAACTAAACTAGTTGAACCTTAGTTTTGATTGAGCCGTTCTGAAACACTCTTTCTGTAGAAAATGCAAGTGGAGATTCGGAGCAATAAGAGGGTAATAGTGGAAAAAGGAATGTCTCCAAATATAAACTACACAGAATCATTCTGTGAAACTTCTTTCTGATCTGTGCATTCAGCTAACAGAGTTAAACCATACTTTTGATTGAGCAGATCTGAACACTCTTTCTGTAGAAAATGCAACTGGACATTTTGAGCGCTAAGAGAGTAGTAGTGGAAAAAGGGATATATTCAAATATAAACTACACAGAAGCATTCTGTGAAACATCTTTCTGATCTGAGCATTCAGCTAACAGAGTTAAACCATACTTTTGATTGAGCAGATCTGAACACTCTTTCTGTAGAAAATGCGACTGGACATTTGGAGCGCTAAGAGAGTAGTAGTGGAAAAAGGGATATATTCAAATATAAACTACACAGAAGCATTCTGTGAAACTTCTTTCTGATCTGAGCATTCAGCTAACAGAGTTAAACCATACTTTTGATTGAGCAGTTTTGAAACACTCTGTCTGTAGAAAATGCAACTGGACATTCGTAGCGCTAAGTGGGTAATAGTGGAAAAAAGAATATGTTCAAATATAAACTACACAGAAGCATTGTATGAAACTTCTTTCTGTTCTGTGCATTCAACTAACAGAGTTGAACCTTACTTTTGATTGAGCCTTTCTGAAACACTCTTTCTGTAGAAACTGCAATTGGACATTCTGAGCGCTAAGAGGCCTCTATTGGGAAAAATAATATCTTCAAATAAAAACTACACAGAAGCATTGTGTGAAACTTATTTCTGATAAGTTCATTAAGCAAACAGAGTTAAACCATACTTTTGATTGCGCAGTTCTGAACACTCTTTCTGTAGAAAATGCAAGTGGACATTCGGAGCGCTAAGAGGGTAATAGTGGAAAAAGGAATATATTCAAATATAAACTACACAGTAGCATTCTGTGAAAATTCTTTCTGTTCTGTGCATTCAACTAACAGAGTTGAACCTTACTTTTGATTGAGCCGTTCTGAAACACTGTTTCTGTAGAAAGTGCAATTGGACATGCTAAGCGCTAAGAGGCCTACATTGGGAAAAAGAATATCTTCAAATAAAAACTACACAGATGCATTCTGTGAAACTTATTTCTGATCTGTAAATTCAGTTAACAGAGATAAAACATATTTTTGATTGAGCAGTTATGAAACACTCTTTTTGTAGAAAATGCAAGTGGAGATTCGGAGCGCTAAGAGGGTAATAGTGGAAAAAGGAATGTCTTCAAATATAAACTACACAGAATCATTCAGTGAAACTTCTTTCTGATCTGTGCATTCAGCTAACAGAGTTAAATCATACTTTTGATTGAGCAGATCTGAACACTCTTTCTGTAGAAAATGCAACTGGACATTCGTAGCACTAAGTGGGTAATAGTGGAAAAAAGAATATGTTGAAATATAAACTACACAGAAGCATTGTATGAAACTTCTTTCTGTTCTGTGCATTCAACTAACAGAGTTGAACCTTACTTTTGATTGAGCCGTTCTGAAACACTCTTTCTGTAGAAACTGCAATTGGACATTCTGAGCGCTAGGAGGCCTATATTGGGAAAAAGAATGTCTACAAATAAAAACTACACAGAAGAATTGTGTGAAACTTCTTTCTGTTCTGTTTGTTCAACTAAACTAGTTGAACCTTAGTTTTGATTGAGCCGTTCTGAAACACTCTTTCTGTAGAAAATGCAAGTGGAGATTCGGAGCAATAAGAGGGTAATAGTGGAAAAAGGAATGTCTCCAAATATAAACTACACAGAATCATTCTGTGAAACTTCTTTCTGATCTGTGCATTCAGCTAACAGAGTTAAACCATACTTTTGATTGAGCAGATCTGAACACTCTTTCTGTAGAAAATGCAACTAGACATTTGGAGCGCTAAGAGAGTAGTAGTGGAAAAAGGGATATATTCAAATATAAACTACACAGAAGCATTCTGTGAAACTTCTTTCTGATCTGAGCATTCAGCTAACAGAGTTAAACCATACTTTTGATTGAGCAGTTTTGAAACACTCTGTCTGTAGAAAATGCAACTGGACATTCGTAGCGCTAAGTGGGTAATAGTGGAAAAAAGAATATGTTCAAATATAAACTACGCAGAAGCATTGTATGAAACTTCTTTCTGTTCTGTGCATTCAACTAACAGAGTTGAACCTTACTTTTGATTGAGCCTTTCTGAAACACTCTTTCTGTAGAAACTGCAATTGGACATCCTGAGCGCTAAGAGGCCTCTATTAGGAAAAATAATATCTTCAAATAAAAACTACACAGAAGCATTGTGTGAAACTTATTTCTGATATGTTCATTAAGCTAACAGAGTTAAACCATACTTTTGATTGCGCAGTTCTGAACACTCTTTCTGTAGAAAATGCAAGTGGACATTTGGAGCGCTAAGAGGGTAATAGTGGAAAAAGGAATATATTCATATATAAACTACACAGTAGCATTCTGTGAAAATTCTTTCTGTTCTGTGCATTCAACTAACAGAGTTGAACCTTACTTTTGATTGAGCCGTTCTGAAACACTCTTTCTGTAGAAAGTGCAATTGGACATGCTAAGCGCTAAGAGGCCAACATTGGGAAAAAGAATATCTTCAAATAAAAACTACACAGATGCATTCTGTGAAACTTATTTCTGATCTGTAAATTCAGTTAACAGAGATAAAACATATTTTTGATTGAGCAGTTATGAAAGACTCTTTTTGTAGAAAATGCAAGTGGAGATTCGGAGCGCTAAGAGGGTAATAGTGGAAAAAGGAATGTCTTCAAATATAAACTACACAGAATCATTCAGTGAAACTTCTTTCTGATCTGTGCATTCAGCTAACAGAGTTAAACCATACTTTTGATTGAGCAGATCTGAACACTCTTTCTGTAGAAAATGCAACTGGACATTCTTAGCACTAAGTGGGTAATAGTGGAAAAAAGAATATGTTGAAATATAAACTACACAGAAGCATTGTATGAAACTTCTTTCTGTTCTGTGCATTCAACTAACAGAGTTGAACCTTACTTTTGATTGAGCCGTTCTGAAACACTCTTTCTGTAGAAACTGCAATTGGACATTCTGAGCGCTAGGAGGCCTATATTGGGAAAAAGAATGTCTACAAATAAAAACTACACAGAAGAATTGTGTGAAACTTCTTTCTGTTCTGTTTGTTCAACTAAACTAGTTGAACCTTAGTTTTGATTGAGCCGTTCTCAAACACTCTTTCTGTAGAAAATGCAAGTGGAGATTCGGAGCAATAAGAGGGTAATAGTGGAAAAAGGAATGTCTCCAAATATAAACTACACAGAATCATTCTGTGAAACTTCTTTCTGATCTGTGCATTCAGCTAACAGAGTTAAACCATACTTTTGATTGAGCAGATCTGAACACTCTTTCTGTAGAAAATGCAACTGGACATTTGGAGCGCTAAGAGAGTAGTAGTGGAAAAAGGGATATATTCAAATATAAACTACACAGAAGCATTCTGTGAAACATCTTTCTGATCTGAGCATTCAGCTAACAGAGTTAAACCATACTTTTGATTGAGCAGATCTGAACACTCTTTCTGTAGAAAATGCGACTGGACATTTGGAGCGCTAAGAGAGTAGTAGTGGAAAAAGGGATATATTCAAATATAAACTACACAGAAGCATTCTGTGAAACTTCTTTCTGATCTGAGCATTCAGCTAACAGAGTTAAACCATACTTTTGATTGAGCAGTTTTGAAACACTCTGTCTGTAGAAAATGCAACTGGACATTCGTAGCGCTAAGTGGGTAATAGTGGAAAAAAGAATATGTTCAAATATAAACTACACAGAAGCATTGTATGAAACTTCTTTCTGTTCTGTGCATTCAACTAACAGAGTTGAACCTTACTTTTGATTGAGCCTTTCTGAAACACTCTTTCTGTAGAAACTGCAATTGGACATTCTGAGCGCTAAGAGGCCTCTATTGGGAAAAATAATATCTTCAAATAAAAACTACACAGAAGCATTGTGTGAAACTTATTTCTGATAAGTTCATTAAGCAAACAGAGTTAAACCATACTTTTGATTGCGCAGTTCTGAACACTCTTTCTGTAGAAAATGCAAGTGGACATTCGGAGCGCTAAGAGGGTAATAGTGGAAAAAGGAATATATTCAAATATAAACTACACAGTAGCATTCTGTGAAAATTCTTTCTGTTCTGTGCATTCAACTAACAGAGTTGAACCTTACTTTTGATTGAGCCGTTCTGAAACACTCTTTCTGTAGAAAGTGCAATTGGACATGCTAAGCGCTAAGAGGCCTACATTGGGAAAAAGAATATCTTCAAATAAAAACTACACAGATGCATTCTGTGAAACTTATTTCTGATCTGTAAATTCAGTTAACAGAGATAAAACATATTTTTGATTGAGCAGTTATGAAACACTCTTTTTGTAGAAAATGCAAGTGGAGATTCGGAGCGCTAAGAGGGTAATAGTGGAAAAAGGAATGTCTTCAAATATAAACTACACAGAATCATTCAGTGAAACTTCTTTCTGATCTGTGCATTCAGCTAACAGAGTTAAACCATACTTTTGATTGAGCAGATCTGAACACTCTTTCTGTAGAAAATGCAACTGGACATTCTTAGCACTAAGTGGGTAATAGTGGAAAAAAGAATATGTTGAAATATAAACTACACAGAAGCATTGTATGAAACTTCTTTCTGTTCTGTGCATTCAACTAACAGAGTTGAACCTTACTTTTGATTGAGCCGTTCTGAAACACTCTTTCTGTAGAAACTGCAATTGGACATTCTGAGCGCTAGGAGGCCTATATTGGGAAAAAGAATGTCTACAAATAAAAACTACACAGAAGAATTGTGTGAAACTTCTTTCTGTTCTGTTTGTTCAACTAAACTAGTTGAACCTTAGTTTTGATTGAGCCGTTCTGAAACACTCTTTCTGTAGAAAATGCAAGTGGAGATTCGGAGCAATAAGAGGGTAATAGTGGAAAAAGGAATGTCTCCAAATATAAACTACACAGAATCATTCTGTGAAACTTCTTTCTGATCTGTGCATTCAGCTAACAGAGTTAAACCATACTTTTGATTGAGCAGATCTGAACACTCTTTCTGTAGAAAATGCAACTGGACATTTTGAGCGCTAAGAGAGTAGTAGTGGAAAAAGGGATATATTCAAATATAAACTACACAGAAGCATTCTGTGAAACATCTTTCTGATCTGAGCATTCAGCTAACAGAGTTAAACCATACTTTTGATTGAGCAGATCTGAACACTCTTTCTGTAGAAAATGCGACTGGACATTTGGAGCGCTAAGAGAGTAGTAGTGGAAAAAGGGATATATTCAAATATAAACTACACAGAAGCATTCTGTGAAACTTCTTTCTGATCTGAGCATTCAGCTAACAGAGTTAAACCATACTTTTGATTGAGCAGTTTTGAAACACTCTGTCTGTAGAAAATGCAACTGGACATTCGTAGCGCTAAGTGGGTAATAGTGGAAAAAAGAATATGTTCAAATATAAACTACACAGAAGCATTGTATGAAACTTCTTTCTGTTCTGTGCATTCAACTAACAGAGTTGAACCTTACTTTTGATTGAGCCTTTCTGAAACACTCTTTCTGTAGAAACTGCAATTGGACATTCTGAGCGCTAAGAGGCCTCTATTGGGAAAAATAATATCTTCAAATAAAAACTACACAGAAGCATTGTGTGAAACTTATTTCTGATAAGTTCATTAAGCAAACAGAGTTAAACCATACTTTTGATTGCGCAGTTCTGAACACTCTTTCTGTAGAAAATGCAAGTGGACATTCGGAGCGCTAAGAGGGTAATAGTGGAAAAAGGAATATATTCAAATATAAACTACACAGTAGCATTCTGTGAAAATTCTTTCTGTTCTGTGCATTCAACTAACAGAGTTGAACCTTACTTTTGATTGAGCCGTTCTGAAACACTGTTTCTGTAGAAAGTGCAATTGGACATGCTAAGCGCTAAGAGGCCTACATTGGGAAAAAGAATATCTTCAAATAAAAACTACACAGATGCATTCTGTGAAACTTATTTCTGATCTGTAAATTCAGTTAACAGAGATAAAACATATTTTTGATTGAGCAGTTATGAAACACTCTTTTTGTAGAAAATGCAAGTGGAGATTCGGAGCGCTAAGAGGGTAATAGTGGAAAAAGGAATGTCTTCAAATATAAACTACACAGAATCATTCAGTGAAACTTCTTTCTGATCTGTGCATTCAGCTAACAGAGTTAAATCATACTTTTGATTGAGCAGATCTGAACACTCTTTCTGTAGAAAATGCAACTGGACATTCGTAGCACTAAGTGGGTAATAGTGGAAAAAAGAATATGTTGAAATATAAACTACACAGAAGCATTGTATGAAACTTCTTTCTGTTCTGTGCATTCAACTAACAGAGTTGAACCTTACTTTTGATTGAGCCGTTCTGAAACACTCTTTCTGTAGAAACTGCAATTGGACATTCTGAGCGCTAGGAGGCCTATATTGGGAAAAAGAATGTCTACAAATAAAAACTACACAGAAGAATTGTGTGAAACTTCTTTCTGTTCTGTTTGTTCAACTAAACTAGTTGAACCTTAGTTTTGATTGAGCCGTTCTGAAACACTCTTTCTGTAGAAAATGCAAGTGGAGATTCGGAGCAATAAGAGGGTAATAGTGGAAAAAGGAATGTCTCCAAATATAAACTACACAGAATCATTCTGTGAAACTTCTTTCTGATCTGTGCATTCAGCTAACAGAGTTAAACCATACTTTTGATTGAGCAGATCTGAACACTCTTTCTGTAGAAAATGCAACTAGACATTTGGAGCGCTAAGAGAGTAGTAGTGGAAAAAGGGATATATTCAAATATAAACTACACAGAAGCATTCTGTGAAACTTCTTTCTGATCTGAGCATTCAGCTAACAGAGTTAAACCATACTTTTGATTGAGCAGTTTTGAAACACTCTGTCTGTAGAAAATGCAACTGGACATTCGTAGCGCTAAGTGGGTAATAGTGGAAAAAAGAATATGTTCAAATATAAACTACGCAGAAGCATTGTATGAAACTTCTTTCTGTTCTGTGCATTCAACTAACAGAGTTGAACCTTACTTTTGATTGAGCCTTTCTGAAACACTCTTTCTGTAGAAACTGCAATTGGACATCCTGAGCGCTAAGAGGCCTCTATTAGGAAAAATAATATCTTCAAATAAAAACTACACAGAAGCATTGTGTGAAACTTATTTCTGATATGTTCATTAAGCTAACAGAGTTAAACCATACTTTTGATTGCGCAGTTCTGAACACTCTTTCTGTAGAAAATGCAAGTGGACATTTGGAGCGCTAAGAGGGTAATAGTGGAAACAGGAATATATCCATATATAAACTACACAGTAGCATTCTGTGAAAATTCTTTCTGTTCTGTGCATTCAACTAACAGAGTTGAACCTTACTTTTGATTGAGCCGTTCTGAAACACTCTTTCTGTAGAAAGTGCAATTGGACATGCTAAGCGCTAAGAGGCCAACATTGGGAAAAAGAATATCTTCAAATAAAAACTACACAGATGCATTCTGTGAAACTTATTTCTGATCTGTAAATTCAGTTAACAGAGATAAAACATATTTTTGATTGAGCAGTTATGAAAGACTCTTTTTGTAGAAAATGCAAGTGGAGATTCGGAGCGCTAAGAGGGTAATAGTGGAAAAAGGAATGTCTTCAAATATAAACTACACAGAATCATTCAGTGAAACTTCTTTCTGATCTGTGCATTCAGCTAACAGAGTTAAACCATACTTTTGATTGAGCAGATCTGAACACTCTTTCTGTAGAAAATGCAACTGGACATTCTTAGCACTAAGTGGGTAATAGTGGAAAAAAGAATATGTTGAAATATAAACTACACAGAAGCATTGTATGAAACTTCTTTCTGTTCTGTGCATTCAACTAACAGAGTTGAACCTTACTTTTGATTGAGCCGTTCTGAAACACTCTTTCTGTAGAAACTGCAATTGGACATTCTGAGCGCTAGGAGGCCTATATTGGGAAAAAGAATGTCTACAAATAAAAACTACACAGAAGAATTGTGTGAAACTTCTTTCTGTTCTGTTTGTTCAACTAAACTAGTTGAACCTTAGTTTTGATTGAGCCGTTCTCAAACACTCTTTCTGTAGAAAATGCAAGTGGAGATTCGGAGCAATAAGAGGGTAATAGTGGAAAAAGGAATGTCTCCAAATATAAACTACACAGAATCATTCTGTGAAACTTCTTTCTGATCTGTGCATTCAGCTAACAGAGTTAAACCATACTTTTGATTGAGCAGATCTGAACACTCTTTCTGTAGAAAATGCAACTGGACATTTGGAGCGCTAAGAGAGTAGTAGTGGAAAAAGGGATATATTCAAATATAAACTACACAGAAGCATTCTGTGAAACATCTTTCTGATCTGAGCATTCAGCTAACAGAGTTAAACCATACTTTTGATTGAGCAGATCTGAACACTCTTTCTGTAGAAAATGCGACTGGACATTTGGAGCGCTAAGAGAGTAGTAGTGGAAAAAGGGATATATTCAAATATAAACTACACAGAAGCATTCTGTGAAACTTCTTTCTGATCTGAGCATTCGGCTAACAGAGTTAAACCATACTTTTGATTGAGCAGTTTTGAAACACTCTGTCTGTAGAAAATGCAACTGGACATTCGTAGCGCTAAGTGGGTAATAGTGGAAAAAAGAATATGTTCAAATATAAACTACACAGAAGCATTGTATGAAACTTCTTTCTGTTCTGTGCATTCAACTAACAGAGTTGAACCTTACTTTTGATTGAGCCTTTCTGAAACACTCTTTCTGTAGAAACTGCAATTGGACATTCTGAGCGCTAAGAGGCCTCTATTGGGAAAAATAATATCTTCAAATAAAAACTACACAGAAGCATTGTGTGAAACTTATTTCTGATAAGTTCATTAAGCAAACAGAGTTAAACCATACTTTTGATTGCGCAGTTCTGAACACTCTTTCTGTAGAAAATGCAAGTGGACATTCGGAGCGCTAAGAGGGTAATAGTGGAAAAAGGAATATATTCAAATATAAACTACACAGTAGCATTCTGTGAAAATTCTTTCTGTTCTGTGCATTCAACTAACAGAGTTGAACCTTACTTTTGATTGAGCCGTTCTGAAACACTCTTTCTGTAGAAAGTGCAATTGGACATGCTAAGCGCTAAGAGGCCTACATTGGGAAAAAGAATATCTTCAAATAAAAACTACACAGATGCATTCTGTGAAACTTATTTCTGATCTGTAAATTCAGTTAACAGAGATAAAACATATTTTTGATTGAGCAGTTATGAAACACTCTTTTTGTAGAAAATGCAAGTGGAGATTCGGAGCGCTAAGAGGGTAATAGTGGAAAAAGGAATGTCTTCAAATATAAACTACACAGAATCATTCAGTGAAACTTCTTTCTGATCTGTGCATTCAGCTAACAGAGTTAAACCATACTTTTGATTGAGCAGATCTGAACACTCTTTCTGTAGAAAATGCAACTGGACATTCTTAGCACTAAGTGGGTAATAGTGGAAAAAGAATATGTTGAAATATAAACTACACAGAAGCATTGTATGAAACTTCTTTCTGTTCTGTGCATTCAACTAACAGAGTTGAACCTTACTTTTGATTGAGCCGTTCTGAAACACTCTTTCTGTAGAAACTGCAATTGGACATTCTGAGCGCTAGGAGGCCTATATTGGGAAAAAGAATGTCTACAAATAAAAACTACACAGAAGAATTGTGTGAAACTTCTTTCTGTTCTGTTTGTTCAACTAAACTAGTTGAACCTTAGTTTTGATTGAGCCGTTCTGAAACACTCTTTCTGTAGAAAATGCAAGTGGAGATTCGGAGCAATAAGAGGGTAATAGTGGAAAAAGGAATGTCTCCAAATATAAACTACACAGAATCATTCTGTGAAACTTCTTTCTGATCTGTGCATTCAGCTAACAGAGTTAAACCATACTTTTGATTGAGCAGATCTGAACACTCTTTCTGTAGAAAATGCAACTGGACATTTTGAGCGCTAAGAGAGTAGTAGTGGAAAAAGGGATATATTCAAATATAAACTACACAGAAGCATTCTGTGAAACATCTTTCTGATCTGAGCATTCAGCTAACAGAGTTAAACCATACTTTTGATTGAGCAGATCTGAACACTCTTTCTGTAGAAAATGCGACTGGACATTTGGAGCGCTAAGAGAGTAGTAGTGGAAAAAGGGATATATTCAAATATAAACTACACAGAAGCATTCTGTGAAACTTCTTTCTGATCTGAGCATTCAGCTAACAGAGTTAAACCATACTTTTGATTGAGCAGTTTTGAAACACTCTGTCTGTAGAAAATGCAACTGGACATTCGTAGCGCTAAGTGGGTAATAGTGGAAAAAAGAATATGTTCAAATATAAACTACACAGAAGCATTGTATGAAACTTCTTTCTGTTCTGTGCATTCAACTAACAGAGTTGAACCTTACTTTTGATTGAGCCTTTCTGAAACACTCTTTCTGTAGAAACTGCAATTGGACATTCTGAGCGCTAAGAGGCCTCTATTGGGAAAAATAATATCTTCAAATAAAAACTACACAGAAGCATTGTGTGAAACTTATTTCTGATAAGTTCATTAAGCAAACAGAGTTAAACCATACTTTTGATTGCGCAGTTCTGAACACTCTTTCTGTAGAAAATGCAAGTGGACATTCGGAGCGCTAAGAGGGTAATAGTGGAAGAAGGAATATATTCAAATATAAACTACACAGTAGCATTCTGTGAAAATTCTTTCTGTTCTGTGCATTCAACTAACAGAGTTGAACCTTACTTTTGATTGAGCCGTTCTGAAACACTGTTTCTGTAGAAAGTGCAATTGGACATGCTAAGCGCTAAGAGGCCTACATTGGGAAAAAGAATATCTTCAAATAAAAACTACACAGATGCATTCTGTGAAACTTATTTCTGATCTGTAAATTCAGTTAACAGAGATAAAACATATTTTTGATTGAGCAGTTATGAAACACTCTTTTTGTAGAAAATGCAAGTGGAGATTCGGAGCGCTAAGAGGGTAATAGTGGAAAAAGGAATGTCTTCAAATATAAACTACACAGAATCATTCAGTGAAACTTCTTTCTGATCTGTGCATTCAGCTAACAGAGTTAAATCATACTTTTGATTGAGCAGATCTGAACACTCATTCTGTAGAAAATGCAACTGGACATTCGTAGCACTAAGTGGGTAATAGTGGAAAAAAGAATATGTTGAAATATAAACTACACAGAAGCATTGTATGAAACTTCTTTCTGTTCTGTGCATTCAACTAACAGAGTTGAACCTTACTTTTGATTGAGCCGTTCTGAAACACTCTTTCTGTAGAAACTGCAATTGGACATTCTGAGCGCTAGGAGGCCTATATTGGGAAAAAGAATGTCTACAAATAAAAACTACACAGAAGAATTGTGTGAAACTTCTTTCTGTTCTGTTTGTTCAACTAAACTAGTTGAACCTTAGTTTTGATTGAGCCGTTCTGAAACACTCTTTCTGTAGAAAATGCAAGTGGAGATTCGGAGCAATAAGAGGGTAATAGTGGAAAAAGGAATGTCTCCAAATATAAACTACACAGAATCATTCTGTGAAACTTCTTTCTGATCTGTGCATTCAGCTAACAGAGTTAAACCATACTTTTGATTGAGCAGATCTGAACACTCTTTCTGTAGAAAATGCAACTAGACATTTGGAGCGCTAAGAGAGTAGTAGTGGAAAAAGGGATATATTCAAATATAAACTACACAGAAGCATTCTGTGAAACTTCTTTCTGATCTGAGCATTCAGCTAACAGAGTTAAACCATACTTTTGATTGAGCAGTTTTGAAACACTCTGTCTGTAGAAAATGCAACTGGACATTCGTAGCGCTAAGTGGGTAATAGTGGAAAAAAGAATATGTTCAAATATAAACTACGCAGAAGCATTGTATGAAACTTCTTTCTGTTCTGTGCATTCAACTAACAGAGTTGAACCTTACTTTTGATTGAGCCTTTCTGAAACACTCTTTCTGTAGAAACTGCAATTGGACATCCTGAGCGCTAAGAGGCCTCTATTAGGAAAAATAATATCTTCAAATAAAAACTACACAGAAGCATTGTGTGAAACTTATTTCTGATATGTTCATTAAGCTAACAGAGTTAAACCATACTTTTGATTGCGCAGTTCTGAACACTCTTTCTGTAGAAAATGCAAGTGGACATTTGGAGCGCTAAGAGGGTAATAGTGGAAAAAGGAATATATCCATATATAAACTACACAGTAGCATTCTGTGAAAATTCTTTCTGTTCTGTGCATTCAACTAACAGAGTTGAACCTTACTTTTGATTGAGCCGTTCTGAAACACTCTTTCTGTAGAAAGTGCAATTGGACATGCTAAGCGCTAAGAGGCCAACATTGGGAAAAAGAATATCTTCAAATAAAAACTACACAGATGCATTCTGTGAAACTTATTTCTGATCTGTAAATTCAGTTAACAGAGATAAAACATATTTTTGATTGAGCAGTTATGAAAGACTCTTTTTGTAGAAAATGCAAGTGGAGATTCGGAGCGCTAAGAGGGTAATAGTGGAAAAAGGAATGTCTTCAAATATAAACTACACAGAATCATTCAGTGAAACTTCTTTCTGATCTGTGCATTCAGCTAACAGAGTTAAACCATACTTTTGATTGAGCAGATCTGAACACTCTTTCTGTAGAAAATGCAACTGGACATTCTTAGCACTAAGTGGGTAATAGTGGAAAAAAGAATATGTTGAAATATAAACTACACAGAAGCATTGTATGAAACTTCTTTCTGTTCTGTGCATTCAACTAACAGAGTTGAACCTTACTTTTGATTGAGCCGTTCTGAAACACTCTTTCTGTAGAAACTGCAATTGGACATTCTGAGCGCTAGGAGGCCTATATTGGGAAAAAGAATGTCTACAAATAAAAACTACACAGAAGAATTGTGTGAAACTTCTTTCTGTTCTGTTTGTTCAACTAAACTAGTTGAACCTTAGTTTTGATTGAGCCGTTCTCAAACACTCTTTCTGTAGAAAATGCAAGTGGAGATTCGGAGCAATAAGAGGGTAATAGTGGAAAAAGGAATGTCTCCAAATATAAACTACACAGAATCATTCTGTGAAACTTCTTTCTGATCTGTGCATTCAGCTAACAGAGTTAAACCATACTTTTGATTGAGCAGATCTGAACACTCTTTCTGTAGAAAATGCAACTGGACATTTGGAGCGCTAAGAGAGTAGTAGTGGAAAAAGGGATATATTCAAATATAAACTACACAGAAGCATTCTGTGAAACATCTTTCTGATCTGAGCATTCAGCTAACAGAGTTAAACCATACTTTTGATTGAGCAGATCTGAACACTCTTTCTGTAGAAAATGCGACTGGACATTTGGAGCGCTAAGAGAGTAGTAGTGGAAAAAGGGATATATTCAAATATAAACTACACAGAAGCATTCTGTGAAACTTCTTTCTGATCTGAGCATTCAGCTAACAGAGTTAAACCATACTTTTGATTGAGCAGTTTTGAAACACTCTGTCTGTAGAAAATGCAACTGGACATTCGTAGCGCTAAGTGGGTAATAGTGGAAAAAAGAATATGTTCAAATATAAACTACACAGAAGCATTGTATGAAACTTCTTTCTGTTCTGTGCATTCAACTAACAGAGTTGAACCTTACTTTTGATTGAGCCTTTCTGAAACACTCTTTCTGTAGAAACTGCAATTGGACATTCTGAGCGCTAAGAGGCCTCTATTGGGAAAAATAATATCTTCAAATAAAAACTACACAGAAGCATTGTGTGAAACTTATTTCTGATAAGTTCATTAAGCAAACAGAGTTAAACCATACTTTTGATTGCGCAGTTCTGAACACTCTTTCTGTAGAAAATGCAAGTGGACATTCGGAGCGCTAAGAGGGTAATAGTGGAAAAAGGAATATATTCAAATATAAACTACACAGTAGCATTCTGTGAAAATTCTTTCTGTTCTGTGCATTCAACTAACAGAGTTGAACCTTACTTTTGATTGAGCCGTTCTGAAACACTCTTTCTGTAGAAAGTGCAATTGGACATGCTAAGCGCTAAGAGGCCTACATTGGGAAAAAGAATATCTTCAAATAAAAACTACACAGATGCATTCTGTGAAACTTATTTCTGATCTGTAAATTCAGTTAACAGAGATAAAACATATTTTTGATTGAGCAGTTATGAAACACTCTTTTTGTAGAAAATGCAAGTGGAGATTCGGAGCGCTAAGAGGGTAATAGTGGAAAAAGGAATGTCTTCAAATATAAACTACACAGAATCATTCAGTGAAACTTCTTTCTGATCTGTGCATTCAGCTAACAGAGTTAAACCATACTTTTGATTGAGCAGATCTGAACACTCTTTCTGTAGAAAATGCAACTGGACATTCTTAGCACTAAGTGGGTAATAGTGGAAAAAAGAATATGTTGAAATATAAACTACACAGAAGCATTGTATGAAACTTCTTTCTGTTCTGTGCATTCAACTAACAGAGTTGAACCTTACTTTTGATTGAGCCGTTCTGACACACTCTTTCTGTAGAAACTGCAATTGGACATTCTGAGCGCTAGGAGGCCTATATTGGGAAAAAGAATGTCTACAAATAAAAACTACACAGAAGAATTGTGTGAAACTTCTTTCTGTTCTGTTTGTTCAACTAAACTAGTTGAACCTTAGTTTTGATTGAGCCGTTCTGAAACACTCTTTCTGTAGAAAATGCAAGTGGAGATTCGGAGCAATAAGAGGGTAATAGTGGAAAAAGGAATGTCTCCAAATATAAACTACACAGAATCATTCTGTGAAACTTCTTTCTGATCTGTGCATTCAGCTAACAGAGTTAAACCATACTTTTGATTGAGCAGATCTGAACACTCTTTCTGTAGAAAATGCAACTGGACATTTTGAGCGCTAAGAGAGTAGTAGTGGAAAAAGGGATATATTCAAATATAAACTACACAGAAGCATTCTGTGAAACATCTTTCTGATCTGAGCATTCAGCTAACAGAGTTAAACCATACTTTTGATTGAGCAGATCTGAACACTCTTTCTGTAGAAAATGCGACTGGACATTTGGAGCGCTAAGAGAGTAGTAGTGGAAAAAGGGATATATTCAAATATAAACTACACAGAAGCATTCTGTGAAACTTCTTTCTGATCTGAGCATTCAGCTAACAGAGTTAAACCATACTTTTGATTGAGCAGTTTTGAAACACTCTGTCTGTAGAAAATGCAACTGGACATTCGTAGCGCTAAGTGGGTAATAGTGGAAAAAAGAATATGTTCAAATATAAACTACACAGAAGCATTGTATGAAACTTCTTTCTGTTCTGTGCATTCAACTAACAGAGTTGAACCTTACTTTTGATTGAGCCTTTCTGAAACACTCTTTCTGTAGAAACTGCAATTGGACATTCTGAGCGCTAAGAGGCCTCTATTGGGAAAAATAATATCTTCAAATAAAAACTACACAGAAGCATTGTGTGAAACTTATTTCTGATAAGTTCATTAAGCAAACAGAGTTAAACCATACTTTTGATTGCGCAGTTCTGAACACTCTTTCTGTAGAAAATGCAAGTGGACATTCGGAGCGCTAAGAGGGTAATAGTGGAAAAAGGAATATATTCAAATATAAACTACACAGTAGCATTCTGTGAAAATTCTTTCTGTTCTGTGCATTCAACTAACAGAGTTGAACCTTACTTTTGATTGAGCCGTTCTGAAACACTGTTTCTGTAGAAAGTGCAATTGGACATGCTAAGCGCTAAGAGGCCTACATTGGGAAAAAGAATATCTTCAAATAAAAACTACACAGATGCATTCTGTGAAACTTATTTCTGATCTGTAAATTCAGTTAACAGAGATAAAACATATTTTTGATTGAGCAGTTATGAAACACTCTTTTTGTAGAAAATGCAAGTGGAGATTCGGAGCGCTAAGAGGGTAATAGTGGAAAAAGGAATGTCTTCAAATATAAACTACACAGAATCATTCAGTGAAACTTCTTTCTGATCTGTGCATTCAGCTAACAGAGTTAAATCATACTTTTGATTGAGCAGATCTGAACACTCTTTCTGTAGAAAATGCAACTGGACATTCGTAGCACTAAGTGGGTAATAGTGGAAAAAAGAATATGTTGAAATATAAACTACACAGAAGCATTGTATGAAACTACTTTCTGTTCTGTGCATTCAACTAACAGAGTTGAACCTTACTTTTGATTGAGCCGTTCTGAAACACTCTTTCTGTAGAAACTGCAATTGGACATTCTGAGCGCTAGGAGGCCTATATTGGGAAAAAGAATGTCTACAAATAAAAACTACACAGAAGAATTGTGTGAAACTTCTTTCTGTTCTGTTTGTTCAACTAAACTAGTTGAACCTTAGTTTTGATTGAGCCGTTCTGAAACACTCTTTCTGTAGAAAATGCAAGTGGAGATTCGGAGCAATAAGAGGGTAATAGTGGAAAAAGGAATGTCTCCAAATATAAACTACACAGAATCATTCTGTGAAACTTCTTTCTGATCTGTGCATTCAGCTAACAGAGTTAAACCATACTTTTGATTGAGCAGATCTGAACACTCTTTCTGTAGAAAATGCAACTAGACATTTGGAGCGCTAAGAGAGTAGTAGTGGAAAAAGGGATATATTCAAATATAAACTACACAGAAGCATTCTGTGAAACTTCTTTCTGATCTGAGCATTCAGCTAACAGAGTTAAACCATACTTTTGATTGAGCAGTTTTGAAACACTCTGTCTGTAGAAAATGCAACTGGACATTCGTAGCGCTAAGTGGGTAATAGTGGAAAAAAGAATATGTTCAAATATAAACTACGCAGAAGCATTGTATGAAACTTCTTTCTGTTCTGTGCATTCAACTAACAGAGTTGAACCTTACTTTTGATTGAGCCTTTCTGAAACACTCTTTCTGTAGAAACTGCAATTGGACATCCTGAGCGCTAAGAGGCCTCTATTAGGAAAAATAATATCTTCAAATAAAAACTACACAGAAGCATTGTGTGAAACTTATTTCTGATATGTTCATTAAGCTAACAGAGTTAAACCATACTTTTGATTGCGCAGTTCTGAACACTCTTTCTGTAGAAAATGCAAGTGGACATTTGGAGCGCTAAGAGGGTAATAGTGGAAAAAGGAATATATTCATATATAAACTACACAGTAGCATTCTGTGAAAATTCTTTCTGTTCTGTGCATTCAACTAACAGAGTTGAACCTTACTTTTGATTGAGCCGTTTTGAAACACTCTTTCTGTAGAAAGTGCAATTGGACATGCTAAGCGCTAAGAGGCCAACATTGGGAAAAAGAATATCTTCAAATAAAAACTACACAGATGCATTCTGTGAAACTTATTTCTGATCTGTAAATTCAGTTAACAGAGATAAAACATATTTTTGATTGAGCAGTTATGAAAGACTCTTTTTGTAGAAAATGCAAGTGGAGATTCGGAGCGCTAAGAGGGTAATAGTGGAAAAAGGAATGTCTTCAAATATAAACTACACAGAATCATTCAGTGAAACTTCTTTCTGATCTGTGCATTCAGCTAACAGAGTTAAACCATACTTTTGATTGAGCAGATCTGAACACTCTTTCTGTAGAAAATGCAACTGGACATTCTTAGCACTAAGTGGGTAATAGTGGAAAAAAGAATATGTTGAAATATAAACTACACAGAAGCATTGTATGAAACTTCTTTCTGTTCTGTGCATTCAACTAACAGAGTTGAACCTTACTTTTGATTGAGCCGTTCTGAAACACTCTTTCTGTAGAAACTGCAATTGGACATTCTGAGCGCTAGGAGGCCTATATTGGGAAAAAGAATGTCTACAAATAAAAACTACACAGAAGAATTGTGTGAAACTTCTTTCTGTTCTGTTTGTTCAACTAAACTAGTTGAACCTTAGTTTTGATTGAGCCGTTCTCAAACACTCTTTCTGTAGAAAATGCAAGTGGAGATTCGGAGCAATAAGAGGGTAATAGTGGAAAAAGGAATGTCTCCAAATATAAACTACACAGAATCATTCTGTGAAACTTCTTTCTGATCTGTGCATTCAGCTAACAGAGTTAAACCATACTTTTGATTGAGCAGATCTGAACACTCTTTCTGTAGAAAATGCAACTGGACATTTGGAGCGCTAAGAGAGTAGTAGTGGAAAAAGGGATATATTCAAATATAAACTACACAGAAGCATTCTGTGAAACATCTTTCTGATCTGAGCATTCAGCTAACAGAGTTAAACCATACTTTTGATTGAGCAGATCTGAACACTCTTTCTGTAGAAAATGCGACTGGACATTTGGAGCGCTAAGAGAGTAGTAGTGGAAAAAGGGATATATTCAAATATAAACTACACAGAAGCATTCTGTGAAACTTCTTTCTGATCTGAGCATTCAGCTAACAGAGTTAAACCATACTTTTGATTGAGCAGTTTTGAAACACTCTGTCTGTAGAAAATGCAACTGGACATTCGTAGCGCTAAGTGGGTAATAGTGGAAAAAAGAATATGTTCAAATATAAACTACACAGAAGCATTGTATGAAACTTCTTTCTGTTCTGTGCATTCAACTAACAGAGTTGAACCTTACTTTTGATTGAGCCTTTCTGAAACACTCTTTCTGTAGAAACTGCAATTGGACATTCTGAGCGCTAAGAGGCCTCTATTGGGAAAAATAATATCTTCAAATAAAAACTACACAGAAGCATTGTGTGAAACTTATTTCTGATAAGTTCATTAAGCAAACAGAGTTAAACCATACTTTTGATTGCGCAGTTCTGAACACTCTTTCTGTAGAAAATGCAAGTGGACATTCGGAGCGCTAAGAGGGTAATAGTGGAAAAAGGAATATATTCAAATATAAACTACACAGTAGCATTCTGTGAAAATTCTTTCTGTTCTGTGCATTCAACTAACAGAGTTGAACCTTACTTTTGATTGAGCCGTTCTGAAACACTCTTTCTGTAGAAAGTGCAATTGGACATGCTAAGCGCTAAGAGGCCTACATTGGGAAAAAGAATATCTTCAAATAAAAACTACACAGATGCATTCTGTGAAACTTATTTCTGATCTGTAAATTCAGTTAACAGAGATAAAACATATTTTTGATTGAGCAGTTATGAAACACTCTTTTTGTAGAAAATGCAAGTGGAGATTCGGAGCGCTAAGAGGGTAATAGTGGAAAAAGGAATGTCTTCAAATATAAACTACACAGAATCATTCAGTGAAACTTCTTTCTGATCTGTGCATTCAGCTAACAGAGTTAAATCATACTTTTGATTGAGCAGATCTGAACACTCTTTCTGTAGAAAATGCAACTGGACATTCGTAGCACTAAGTGGGTAATAGTGGAAAAAAGAATATGTTGAAATATAAACTACACAGAAGCATTGTATGAAACTTCTTTCTGTTCTGTGCATTCAACTAACAGAGTTGAACCTTACTTTTGATTGAGCCGTTCTGAAACACTCTTTCTGTAGAAACTGCAATTGGACATTCTGAGCGCTAGGAGGCCTATATTGGGAAAAAGAATGTCTACAAATAAAAACTACACAGAAGAATTGTGTGAAACTTCTTTCTGTTCTGTTTGTTCAACTAAACTAGTTGAACCTTAGTTTTGATTGAGCCGTTCTGAAACACTCTTTCTGTAGAAAATGCAAGTGGAGATTCGGAGCAATAAGAGGGTAATAGTGGAAAAAGGAATGTCTCCAAATATAAACTACACAGAATCATTCTGTGAAACTTCTTTCTGATCTGTGCATTCAGCTAACAGAGTTAAACCATACTTTTGATTGAGCAGATCTGAACACTCTTTCTGTAGAAAATACAACTGGACATTTGGAGCGCTAAGAGAGTAGTAGTGGAAAAAGGGATATATTCAAATATAAACTACACAGAAGCATTCTGTGAAACTTCTTTCTGATCTGAGCATTCAGCTAACAGAGTTAAACCATACTTTTGATTGAGCAGTTTTGAAACACTCTGTCTGTAGAAAATGCAACTGGACATTCGTAGCGCTAAGTGGGTAATAGTGGAAAAAAGAATATGTTCAAATATAAACTACACAGAAGCATTGTATGAAACTACTTTCTGTTCTGTGCATTCAACTAACAGAGTTGAACCTTACTTTTGATTGAGCCTTTCTGAAACACTCTTTCTGTAGAAACTGCAATTGGACATCCTGAGCGCTAAGATGCCTCTATTGGGAAAAATAATATCTTCAAATAAAAACTACACAGAAGCATTGTGTGAAACTTATTTCTGATATGTTCATTAAGCTAACAGAGTTAAACCATACTTTTGATTGCGCAGTTCTGAACACTCTTTCTGTAGAAAATGCAAGTGGACATTCGGAGCGCTAAGAGGGTAATAGTGGAAAAAGGAATATATTCAAATATAAACTACACAGTAGCATTCTGTGAAAATTCTTTCTGTTCTGTGCATTCAACTAACAGAGTTGAACCTTACTTTTGATTGAGCCGTTCTGAAACACTCTTTCTGTAGAAAGTGCAATTGGACATGCTAAGCGCTAAGAGGCCTACATTGGGAAAAAGAATATCTTCAAATAAAAACTACACAGATGCATTCTGTGAAACTTATTTCTGATCTGTAAATTCAGTTAACAGAGATAAAACATATTTTTGATTGAGCAGTTATGAAACACTCTTTTTGTAGAAAATGCAAGTGGAGATTCGGAGCGCTAAGAGGGTAATAGTGGAAAAAGGAATGTCTTCAAATATAAACTACACAGAATCATTCAGTGAAACTTCTTTCTGATCTGTGCATTCAGCTAACAGAGTTAAATCATACTTTTGATTGAGCAGATCTGAACACTCTTTCTGTAGAAAATGCAACTGGACATTCGTAGCACTAAGTGGGTAATAGTGGAAAAAAGAATATGTTGAAATATAAACTACACAGAAGCATTGTATGAAACTTCTTTCTGTTCTGTGCATTCAACTAACAGAGTTGAACCTTACTTTTGATTGAGCCGTTCTGAAACACTCTTTCTGTAGAAACTGCAATTGGACATTCTGAGCGCTAGGAGGCCTATATTGGGAAAAAGAATGTCTACAAATAAAAACTACACAGAAGAATTGTGTGAAACTTCTTTCTGTTCTGTTTGTTCAACTAAACTAGTTGAACCTTAGTTTTGATTGAGCCGTTCTGAAACACTCTTTCTGTAGAAAATGCAAGTGGAGATTCGGAGCAATAAGAGGGTAATAGTGGAAAAAGGAATGTCTCCAAATATAAACTACACAGAATCATTCTGTGAAACTTCTTTCTGATCTGTGCATTCAGCTAACAGAGTTAAACCATACTTTTGATTGAGCAGATCTGAACACTCTTTCTGTAGAAAATACAACTGGACATTTGGAGCGCTAAGAGAGTAGTAGTGGAAAAAGGGATATATTCAAATATAAACTACACAGAAGCATTCTGTGAAACTTCTTTCTGATCTGAGCATTCAGCTAACAGAGTTAAACCATACTTTTGATTGAGCAGTTTTGAAACACTCTGTCTGTAGAAAATGCAACTGGACATTCGTAGCGCTAAGTGGGTAATAGTGGAAAAAAGAATATGTTCAAATATAAACTACACAGAAGCATTGTATGAAACTACTTTCTGTTCTGTGCATTCAACTAACAGAGTTGAACCTTACTTTTGATTGAGCCTTTCTGAAACACTCTTTCTGTAGAAACTGCAATTGGACATCCTGAGCGCTAAGATGCCTCTATTGGGAAAAATAATATCTTCAAATAAAAACTACACAGAAGCATTGTGTGAAACTTATTTCTGATATGTTCATTAAGCTAACAGAGTTAAACCATACTTTTGATTGCGCAGTTCTGAACACTCTTTCTGTAGAAAATGCAAGTGGACATTCGGAGCGCTAAGAGGGTAATAGTGGAAAAAGGAATATATTCATATATAAACTACACAGTAGCATTCTGTGAAAATTCTTTCTGTTCTGTGCATTCAACTAACAGAGTTGAACCTTACTTTTGATTGAGCCGTTCTGAAACACTCTTTCTGTAGAAAGTGCAATTGGACATGCTAAGCGCTAAGAGGCCAACATTGGGAAAAAGAATATCTTCAAATAAAAACTACACAGATGCATTCTGTGAAACTTATTTCTGATCTGTAAATTCAGTTAACAGAGGTAAAACATATTTTTGATTGAGCAGTTATGAAAGACTCTTTTTGTAGAAAATGCAAGTGGAGATTCGGAGCGCTAAGAGGGTAATAGTGGAAAAAGGAATGTCTTCAAATATAAACTACACAGAATCATTCAGTGAAACTTCTTTCTGATCTGTGCATTCAGCTAACAGAGTTAAACCATACTTTTGATTGAGCAGATCTGAACACTCTTTCTGTAGAAAATGCAACTGGACATTCTTAGCACTAAGTGGGTAATAGTGGAAAAAAGAATATGTTGAAATATAAACTACACAGCAGCATTGTATGAAACTTCTTTCTGTTCTGTGCATTCAACTAACAGAGTTGAACCTTACTTTTGATTGAGCCGTTCTGAAACACTCTTTCTGTAGAAACTGCAATTGGACATTCTGAGCGCTAGGAGGCCTATATTGGGAAAAAGAATGTCTACAAATAAAAACTACACAGAAGAATTGTGTGAAACTTCTTTCTGTTCTGTTTGTTCAACTAAACTAGTTGAACCTTAGTTTTGATTGAGCCGTTCTGAAACACTGTTTCTGTAGAAAATGCAAGTGGAGATTCGGAGCAATAAGAGGGTAATAGTGGAAAAAGGAATGTCTCCAAATATAAACTACACAGAATCATTCTGTGAAACTTCTTTCTGATCTGTGCATTCAGCTAACAGAGTTAAACCATACTTTTGATTGAGCAGATCTGAACACTCTTTCTGTAGAAAATGCAACTGGACATTTGGAGCGCTAAGAGAGTAGTAGTGGAAAAAGGGATATATTCAAATATAAACTACACAGAAGCATTCTGTGAAACATATTTCTGATCTGAGCATTCAGCTAACAGAGTTAAACCATACTTTTGATTGAGCAGATCTGAACACTCTTTCTGTAGAAAATGCGACTGGACATTTGGAGCGCTAAGAGAGTAGTAGTGGAAAAACGGATATATTCAAATATAAACTACACAGAAGCATTCTGTGAAACTTCTTTCTGATCTGAGCATTCAGCTAACAGAGTTAAACCATACTTTTGATTGAGCAGTTTTGAAACACTCTGTCTGTAGAAAATGCCACTGGACATTCGTAGCGCTAAGTGGGTAATAGTGGAAAAAAGAATATGTTGAAATATAAACTACACAGAAGCATTGTATGAAACTTCTTTCTGTTCTGTGCATTCAACTAACAGAGTTGAACCTTACTTTTGATTGAGCCTTTCTGAAACACTCTTTCTGTAGAAACTGCAATTGGACATTCTGAGCGCTAAGAGGCCTCTATTGGGAAAAATAATATCTTCAAATAAAAACTACACAGAAGCATTGTGTGAAACTTATTTCTGATAAGTTCATTAAGCAAACAGAGTTAAACCATACTTTTGATTGCGCAGTTCTGAACACTCTTTCTGTAGAAAATGCAAGTGGACATTCGGAGCGCTAAGAGGGTAATAGTGGAAAAAGGAATATATTCAAATATAAACTACACAGTAGCATTCTGTGAAAATTCTTTCTGTTCTGTGCATTCAACTAACAGAGTTGAACCTTACTTTTGATTGAGCCGTTCTGAAACACTCTTTCTGTAGAAACTGCAATTGGACATGCTAAGCGCTAAGAGGCCTACATTGGGAAAAAGAATATCTTCAAATAAAAACTAAACAGATGCATTCTGTGAAACTTATTTCTGATCTGTAAATTCAGTTAACAGAGATAAAACATATTTTTGATTGAGCCGTTCTGAAACACTCTTTTTGTAGAAAATGCAAGTGGAGATTCGGAGCGCTAAGATGGTAATAGTGGAAAAAGGAATGTCTCCAAATATAAACTACACAGAATCATTCTGTGAAACTTCTTTCTGATCTGTGCATTCAGCTAACAGAGTTAAACCATACTTTTGATTGAGCAGATCTGAACACTCTTTCTGTAGAAAATGCAACTGGACATTTGGAGCGCTAAGAGAGTAGTAGTGGAAAAAGGAATATATTCAAATATAAACTACACAGAAGCATTCTGTGAAACTTCTTTCTGATCTGAGCATTCAGCTAACAGAGTTAAACCATACTTTTGATTGAGCAGTTTTGAAACACTCTGTCTGTAGAAAATGCAACTGGACATTCGTAGCGCTAAGTGGGTAATAGTGGAAAAAAGAATATGTTCAAATATAAACTACACAGAAGCATTGTATGAAACTACTTTCTGTTCTGTGCATTCAACTAACAGAGTTGAACCTTACTTTTGATTGAGCCTTTCTGAAACACTCTTTCTGTAGAAACTGCAATTGGACATTCTGAGCGCTAGGAGGCCTCTATTGGGAAAAATAATATCTTCAAATAAAAACTACACAGAAGCATTGTGTGAAACTTATTTCTGATATGTTCATTAAGCTAACAGAGTTAAGCCATACTTTTGATTGCGCAGTTCTGAACACTCTTTCTGTAGAAAATGCAAGTGGACATTCGGAGCGCTAAGAGGGTAATATTGGAAAAAGGAATATATTCAAATATAAACTACACAGTAGCATTCTGTGAAAATTCTTTCTGTTCTGTGCATTCAACTGAGTTGAACCTTACTTTTGATTGAGCCGTTCTGAAACACTCTTTCTGTAGAAAGTGCAATTGGACATGCTAAGCGCTAAGAGGCCTACATTGGGAAAAAGAATATCTTCAAATAAAAACTACACAGATGCATTCTGTGAAACTTATTTCTGATCTGTAAATTCAGTTAACAGAGATAAAACATATTTTTGATTGAGCAGTTATGAAACACTCTTTTTGTAGAAAATGCAAGAGGAGATTCGGAGCGCTAAGTGGTTAATAGTGGAAAAAGGAATGTCCTCAAATATAAACTACACAGAATCATTCAGTGAAACTTCTTTCTGATCTGTGCATTCAGCTAACAGAGTTAAACCATACTTTTGATTGAGCAGATCTGAACACAATTTCTGTAGAAAATGCAACTGGACATTCGTAGCACTAAGTGGGTAATAGTGGAAAAAAGAATATGTTGAAATATAAACTACACAGAAGCATTGTATGAAACTACTTTCTGTTCTGTGCATTCAACTAACAGAGTTGAACCTTACTTTTGATTGAGCCGTTCTGAAACACTCTTTCTGTAGAAACTGCAATTGGACATTCTAAGCGCTAGGAGGCCTATATTGGGAAAAAGAATGTCTACAAATAAAAACTACACAGAAGAATTGTGTGAAACTTCTTTCTGTTCTGTTTGTTCAACTAAACTAGTTGAACCTTAGTTTTGATTGAGCCGTTCTGAAACACTCTTTCTGTAGAAAATGCAAGTGGAGATTCGGAGCAATAAGAGGGTAATAGTGGAAAAAGGAATGTCTCCAAATATAAACTACACAGAATCATTCTGTGAAACTTCTTTCTGATCTGTGCATTCAGCTAACAGAGTTAAACCATACTTTTGATTGAGCAGATCTGAACACTCTTTCTGTAGAAAATGCGACTGGACATTTGGAGCGCTAAGAGAGTAGTAGTGGAAAAAGGGATATATTCAAATATAAAGTACACAGAAGCATTCTGTGAAACTTCTTTCTGATCTGAGCATTCAGCTAACAGAGTTAAACCATACTTTTGATTGAGCAGTTTTGAAACACACTGTCTGTAGAAAATGCAACTGGACATTCGTAGCGCTAAGTGGGTAATAGTGGAAAAAAGAATATGTTCAAATATAAACTACACAGAAGCATTGTATGAAACATCTTTCTGTTCCGTGCATTCAACTAACAGAGTTGAACCTTACTTTTGATTGAGTCTTTCTGAAACACTCTTTCTGTAGAAACTGCAATTGGACATCCTGAGCGCTAAGAGGCCTATATTGGGAAAAATAATATCTTCAAATAAAAACTACACAGAAGCATTGTGTGAAACTTATTTCTGATATGTTCATTAAGCTAACAGTGTTAAACCATACTTTTGATTGCGCAGTTCTGAACACTCTTTCTGTAGAAAATGCAAGTGGACATTCGGAGCGCTAAGAGGGTAATAGTGGAAAAAGGAATATATTCAAATATAAACTACACAGTAGCATTCTGTGAAAATTCTTTCTGTTCTGTGCATTCAACTAACAGAGTTGAACCTTACTTTTGATTGAGCCGTTCTGAAACACTCTTTCTGTAGAAACTGCAATTGGACATGCTAAGCGCTAAGAGGCCTACATTGGGAAAAAGAATATCTTCAAATTAAAACTAAACAGATGCATTCTGTGAAACTTATTTCTGATCTGTAAATTCAGTTAACAGAGATAAAACATATTTTTGATTGAGCCGTTCTGAAACACTCTTTTTGTAGAAAATGCAAGTGGAGATTCGGAGCGCTAAGATGGTAATAGTGGAAAAAGGAATGTCTCCAAATATAAACTACACAGAATCATTCTGTGAAACTTCTTTCTGATCTGTGCATTCAGCTAACAGAGTTAAACCATACTTTTGATTGAGCAGATCTGAACACTCTTTCTGTAGAAAATGCAACTGGACATTTGGAGCGCTAAGAGAGTAGTAGTGGAAAAAGGAATATATTCAAATATAAACTACACAGAAGCATTCTGTGAAACTTCTTTCTGATCTGAGCATTCAGCTAACAGAGTTAAACCATACTTTTGATTGAGCAGTTTTGAAACACTCTGTCTGTAGAAAATGCAACTGGACATTCGTAGCGCTAAGTGGGTAATAGTGGAAAAAAGAATATGTTCAAATATAAACTACACAGAAGCATTGTATGAAACTACTTTCTGTTCTGTGCATTCAACTAACAGAGTTGAACCTTACTTTTGATTGAGCCTTTCTGAAACACTCTTTCTGTAGAAACTGCAATTGGACATTCTGAGCGCTAGGTGGCCTCTATTGGGAAAAATAATATCTTCAAATAAAAACTACACAGAAGCATTGTGTGAAACTTATTTCTGATATGTTCATTAAGCTAACAGAGTTAAACCATACTTTTGATTGCGCAGTTCTGAACTCTCTTTCTGTAGAAAATGCAAGTGGACATTCGGAGCGCTAAGAGGGTAATATTGGAAAAAGGAATATATTCAAATGTAAACTACACAGTAGCATTCTGTGAAAATTCTTTCTGTTCTGTGCATTCAACTGAGTTGAACCTTACTTTTGATTGAGCCGTTCTGAAACACTCTTTCTGTAGAAAGTGCAATTGGACATGCTAAGCGCTAAGAGGCCTACATTGGGAAAAAGAATATCTTCAAATAAAAACTACACAGATGCATTCTGTGAAACTTATTTCTGATCTGTAAATTCAGTTAACAGAGATAAAACATATTTTTGATTGAGCAGTTATGAAACACTCTTTTTGTAGAAAATGCAAGTGGAGATTCGGAGCGCTAAGTGGGTAATAGTGGAAAAAGGAATGTCTTCAAATATAAACTACACAGAATCATTCAGTGAAACTTCTTTCTGATCTGTGCATTCAGCTAACAGAGTTAAACCATACTTTTGATTGAGCAGATCTGAACACTCTTTCTGTAGAAAATGCAACTGGACATTCGTAGCACTAAGTGGGTAATAGTGGAAAAAAGAATATGTTGAAATATAAACTACACAGAAGCATTGTATGAAACTTCTTTCTGTTCTGTGCATTCAACTAACAGAGTTGAACCTTACTTTTGATTGAGCCGTTCTGAAACACTCTTTCTGTAGAAACTGCAATTGGACATTCTGAGCGCTAGGAGGCCTATATTGGGAAAAAGAATGTCTACAAATAAAAACTACACAGTAGAATTCTGTGAAACTTCTTTCTGTTCTGTTTGTTCAACTAAAAGAGTTGAACCTTAGTTTTGATTGAGCCGTTCTGAAACACTCTTTCTGTAGAAAATGCAAGTGGAGATTCGGAGCGCTAAGAGGGTAATAGTGGAAAAAGCAATGTCTCCAAATATAAACTACACAGTAGCATTCTGTGAAACCTCTTTCTGTTCTGTGCATTCAACTAACAGAGTTGAACCTTACTTTTGATTGAGCCGTTCTGAAACACTCTTTCTGTAGAAACTACAATTGGACATGCTAAGCGCTAAGAGGCCTACATTGGGAAAAAGAATATCTTCAAATAAAAACTACACAGATGCATTCTGTGAAACTTATTTCTGATCTGTAAATTCAGTTAACAGAGATAAAACATATTTTTGATTGAGCAGTTATGAAACACTCTTTTTGTAGAAAATGCAAGTGGAGATTCGGAGCGGTAAGAGGGTAATAGTGGAAAAAGGAATGTCTTCAAATATAAACTACACAGAATCATTCGGTGAAACTTCTTTCTGATCTGTGCATTCAGCTAACAGAGTTAAACCATACTTTTGATTGAGCAGATCTGAACACTCTTTCTGTAGAAAATGCAACTGGACATTTTGAGCGCTAAGAGCGTAGTAGTGGAAAAAGGAATATATTCAAATATAAACTACACAGAAGCATTCTGTGAAACTTCTTTCTGATATGAGCATTCAGCTAACAGAGTTATACCATACTTTTGATTGAGCAGTTTTGAAACACTCTGTCTGTAGAAAATGCAACTGGACATTCGTAGCACTAAGTGGGTAATAGTGGAAAAAAGAATATGTTCAAATATAAACTACACAGAAGCATTGTATGAAACTTCTTTCTGTTCTGTGCATTCAACTAACACAGTTGAACCTTACTTTTGATTGAGCCGTTCTGAAACACTCTTTCTGTAGAAACTGCAATTGGACATTCTGAGCGCTAGGAGGCCTATATTGGGAAAAAGAATGTCTACAAATAAAAACTACACAGAAGAATTGTGTGAAACTTCTTTCTGTTCTGTTTGTTCAACTAAACTAGTTGAACCTTAGTTTTGATTGAGCCATTCTGAAACACTCTTTCTGTAGAAAATGCAATTGGATATTCGGAGCAATAAGAGGGTAATAGTGGAAAAAGGAATGTCTCCAAATATAAACTACACAGAATCATTCTGTGAAACTTCTTTCTGATCTGTGCATTCAGCTAACAGAGTTAAACCATACTTTTGATTGAGCAGATCTGAACACTCTTTCTGTAGAAAATGCAACTGGACATTTTGAGCGCTAAGAGAGTAGTAGTGGAAAAAGGAATATATTCAAATATAAACTACACAGAAGCATTCTGTGAAACTTCTTTCTGATCTGAGCATTCAGCTAACAGAGTTAAACCATACTTTTGATTGAGCAGTTTTGAAACACTCTGTGTGTAGAAAATGCAACTGGACATTCGTAGCGCTAAGTGGGTAATAGTGGAAAAAAGAATATGTTCAAATATAAACTACACAGAAGCATTGTATGAAACTTCTTTCTGTTCTGTGCATTCAACTAACAGAGTTGAACCTTACTTTTGATTGAGCCTTTCTGAAACACTCTTTCTTTAGAAACTGCAATTGGACATTCTGAGCGCTAAGAGGCCTCTATTGGGAAAAATAATATCTTCAAATAAAAACTACACAGAAGCATTGTGTGAAACTTATTTCTGATATGTTCATTAAGCTAACAGAGTTAAACCATACTTTTGATTGCGCAGTTCTGAACACTCTTTCTGTAGAAAATGCAATTGGACATGCTAAGCGCTAAGAGGCCTACATTGGGAAAAAGAATATCTTCAAATAAAAACTACACAGATGCATTCTGTGAAACTTATTTCTGATCTGTAAATTCAGTTAACAGAGATAAAACATATTTTTGATTGAGCAGTTATGAAACACTCTTTTTGTAGAAAATGCAAGTGGAGATTCGGAGCGCTAAGAGGGTAATAGTGGAAAAAGGAATGTCTTCAAATATAAACTACACAGAATCATTCGGTGAAACTTCTTTCTGATCTGTGCATTCAGCTAACAGAGTTAAACCATACTTTTGATTGAGCAGTTTTGAAACACTCTGTCTATAGAAAATGCAATTGGACATTCGGAGCGCTAAGTGGGTAAAAATGGAAAAAAGAATATGTTCAAATATAAACTACACAGAAGCATTGTATGAAACTTCTTTCTGTTCTGTGCATTCAACTAACAGAGTTGAACCTTACTTTTGATGGAGCCGTTCTGAAACACTCTTTCTGTAGAAACTGCAATTGGACATTCTGAGAGCTAAGAGGCCTACATTGGGAAAAGAATATCTTCAAATAAAAACTACACAGAAGCATTCTGTGAAACTTATTTCTGATCTGTGCATTCAGTTAACAGAGCTAAACCATACTTTTGATTGAGCAGTTATGAAAGACTCTTTGTGTAGAAAATGCAAGTGCACCTTCGGAGCGCTAAGTTTGTAATAGAGGAAAAAGGAATATCTCCAAATAAAAACTACACAGAAGCATTCTGTGAAACCACTTTCTGTTCTCTGCATTCAACTAACAGAGTTTAGCCTTACTTTTGAAGGAGCAGTTCTGAAACACTCTTTGTGTAGAAACTGGAAGTGGATATTCGGAGTGCTAAGTGGGTAATAGTCAAAAAAGTAATATCTTCAACGAAATTCTACAGAGAAGCATTCTGTGAAACTTCTTTCTGTACTGTGCATTCAACTAAAAGAGGTGAACCTTACTTTTCATTGAGCCGTTCTGAAACACTCTTTCTATAGAAACTGCAGTTGGACATTCTGAGCGCTAAGAGGCCTATATTGGTAAAAAGAATATCTTCATATAAACACTACACAGAAGCATTCTGTGAAACTTCTTTCTGATCTGTGCATTCAGCTAACAGAGTTAAACCATACTTTTGATTGAGCAGTTCTGAAACAGTCTTTCTGTAGAAAATGCAACTGGACATTTGGAGCGCTTAGTGGGTAATAGCGGAAAAAGGAATATCTTCAAATATAAACTACACAGAATAATTCTGTGAAACTTGTTTCTGATCTGTGCATTCAGCTTACAGAATTAAACCATACTTTTGATTGAGCAGTTCTGAACACTCTTTCTGTAGAAAATGCAACTGGATATTAGGATCGCTAAGTGGGTAGTAGTGGAAAAAGTAATATATTCAAATATAAACTACACAGAAGCATTGTATGAAACGTCTTTCTGTTCTGTGCATTCAACTAACAGAGTTGAACCTTATTTTTGATTGAGCCGTTCTGAAACACTCTTTCTGTAGAAAATGCAAGTGGACATTTGGAGCGCAAAGAAGGTAATATTGGAAAAAGTAATACCTTCAAATATGAACTACACTGAATCATTCTGTGAAATTTCTTTCTGATCTGTGCATTCAGCTAACAGAGTTAAACCATAGTTTTGATTGAGCAGTTCTGAACACTCTTTCTGTAGAAAATGCAACTGGACATTTGGAGCGCTAAGAGGGTAGTAGTGGAAAAAGAATATATTCAAATATAAACTACACAGAAGCATTCTGTTAAACTTCTTTCTGATCTGAGCATTCAGCTAACAGAGTGAAACCATACTTTTGATTGAGCAGTTTTGAAACACTCTGTCTGTAGAAAATGCAACTGGACATTCGGAGCGCTAAGTGGGTAATAGTGGAAAAAGGAATATGTTCAAATATAAACTACACAGAAGCATTGTATGAAACATATTTCTGTTCTGTACATTCAACTAACAGCGTTGAACCTTACTTTTGATTGAGCCGTTCTTAAACACTCTTTCTGTAGAAACTGTAATTGGACATTGTGAGCGCTAGGAGGCCTATATTGCGAAAAATAATATATTCAAATAAAAACTACACAGAAGCATTGTGTGAAACTTATTTGTGATATGTGCATTCAGCTAACAGAGTTAAACCATACATTTGATTGCGCAGTTCTGAACATTCCTTCTGTAGAAAATGCAAGTGGACATTCCGAGCGCTAAGAGGGTAATAGTGGAAAAAGCAATATATTCAAATATAAACTACACAGAAGCATTCTGTGAAACTTCTTTCTGATCTCTGCATTCAACTAACTGAGATAAACCTTGCTTTTGATTGAGCCGTTCTGAAACACTCTTTCTGTAGAAACTGCAATTGGACATTCTGAGAGCTAAGAGGCCTACTTTGGGAAAAAGAATATCTTCAAATAAAAACTACACAGAAGCATTCTGTGAAACTTATTTCTGATCTTTGCATTCAGTTAACAGAGCTAAAACATACTTTTGATTGAGCAGTTATGAAAGACTCTTTGTGTAGAAAATGCAAGTGGAACTTCGGAGCGCTAAGCTTGTAATAGAGGAAAAAGGAATATCTCCAAATAAAAACTACACAGAAGCATTCTCTGAAACCCCTTTCTGTTCTCTGCATTCAACTAACGGAGTTTAGCCTTACTTTTGAAGGAGCAGTTCTGAAACACTCTTTGTGTAGAAACTGGAAGTGGATATTCGGAGTGCTAAGTGGGTAATAGTCAAAAAAGTAATATCTTCAACTAAATTCTACAGAGAAGCATTCTGTGAAACTTCTTTCTGTACTGTGCATTCAACTAAAAGAGGTGAACCTTACTTTTCATTGAGCCGTTCTGAAACACTCTTTCTATAGAAACTGCAGTTGGACATTCTGAGCGCTAAGAGGCCTATATTGGTAAAAAGAATATCTTCATATAAACACTACACAGAAGCATTCTGTGAAACTTCTTTCTGATCTGTGCATTCAGCTAACAGAGTTAAACCATACTTTTGATTGAGCAGTTCTGAAACAGTCTTTCTGTAGAAAATGCAACTGGACATTTGGAGCGCTAAGTGGGTAATAGTGGAAAAAGGAATATCTTCAAATATAAACTACACAGAATAATTCTGTGAAACTTGTTTCTGATCTGTGCATTCAGCTTACAGAATTAAACCATACTTTTGATTGAGCAGTTCTGAACACTCTTTCTGTAGAAAATGCAACTGGATATTAGGATCGCTAAGTGGGTAGTAGTGTAAAAAGTAATATATTCAAATATAAACTACACAGAAGCATTGTATGAAACTTCTTTCTGTTCTGTGCATTCAACTAACAGAGTTGAACCTTATTTTTGATTGAGCCGTTCTGAAACACACTTTCTGTAGAAAATGCAAGTGGATATTCGGAGCGCTAAGACGGTAATACTGGAAAAAGAATATATTCAACTACAAACTACACAGAAGCATTCTGTGAAACTTCTTTCTGTTCTGTGCATTCAACTAACTGAGTTGAACCTTACTTTTGATGGAGCCGTTTTGAAACACTCTTTCTGTAGAAACTGCAATTGGACATTCTGAGTGCTAAGAGGCCTATATTGGGAAATAGAATATCTTCAAAAAAAAACTACACAGAAGAATTCTGTGAAACTTATTTCTGATATGGGCATTCAAATAATAGAGTAAAACCATACTTTTCATTGAGCCGTTCTGAACACTCTTTCTGTAGAAAATGCAAGTGGACATTCGGAGCGCTAAGAGGGTAATACTGGAAAAAGTAATACCTTCAAATATGAACTACACAGAATCATTCTGTGAAATTTCTTTCTGATCTGTGCATTCAGCTAACAGAGTTAAACCATACTTTTGATTGAGCAGTTCGGAACACTCTTTCTGTAGAAAATGCAACTGGACATTTGGAGCGCTAAGAGGGTAGTAGTGGAAAAAGAATATATTCAAATATAAACTACACAGAAGCATTCTGTTAAACTTGTTTCTGATCTGAGCATTCAGCTAACAGAGTGAAACCATACTTTTGATTGAGCAGTTTTGAAACACTCTGTCTGTAGAAAATGCAACTGGACATTCGGAGCGCTAAGTTGGTAATAGTGTAAAAAGGAATATGTTCAAATATAAACTACACAGAAGCATTGTATGAAACAAATTTCTGTTCTGCACATTCAAATAACAGAGTTGAACCTTACTTTTGATTGAGCCGTTCTTAAACACTCTTTCTGTAGAAACTGTAATTGGACATTGTGAGCACTAGGAGGCCTATATTGGGAAAAATAATATCTTCAAATAAAAACTACACAGAAGCATTGTGTGAAACTTATTTGTGATATGTGCATTCAGCTAACAGGTTTCAACCATACATTTGATTGCGCAGTTCTGAACACTCTTTCTGTAGAAAATGCAAGTGGACATTCGGAGCGCTAAGAGGGTAATAGTGGAAAAAGCAATATATTCAAATATAAACTACACAGAAGCATTCTGTGAAACTTCTTTCTGATCTCTGCATTCAACTAACTGAGTTAAACCTTGCTTTTGATTGAGCCGTTCTGAAACACTCTTTCTGTAGAAAATGCAATTGGACATTCTTAGCGCTAAGAGGCCTATATTGGGAAAAAGAATATCTACACATAAAAACTACACAGAAGCATTCTGTGAAACTTCTTTCTGTTCTGTGCATTCAACTAAAAGAGTTGAACATTAGTTTTGATTGAGCCGTTCTGAAACACTCTTTCTGTAGAAAATGAAAGTGGAGATTCGGAGCGCTAAGAGGGTAATAGTGGAAAAAAGGAATATATTCAAATATAAATTACACAGAAGCATTCTGTGAAACTTCTTTCTGATCTCTGCATTCAACTAACTGAGTTAAAACTTTCTTTTGATTGAGCCATTCTGAAACACTATTTCTGTAGAAAATGCAATTGGACATTCTGAGCGCTAAGAGGCCTATATTGGGAAAAATAATATCTACACATGAAAACTACACAGAAGCATTCTGTGAAACTTCTTTCTGTTCTGTGAATTCAACTAAAAGTGTTGAACCTTTGTTTTGATTGAGCCGTTCTGAAACACTCTTTCTGTAGAAAATGCAAGTGGACATTCGGAGCGCTACGATTGTAATAGTGAAAAAAGGAATATCTCCAAATGAAAACTACACAGAAGCATTCTCTGAAACTACTTTCTGTTCTCTGCATTCAACTAACAGAGCTGAGCCTTACTTTTGAAGGAGCAGTTCTGAAACACTCTTTGTGTAGGAACTGCCAGTGGACATTCGGAGCGCTAAGACGGTAATGGTCGAAAAAGGAATATCTTCAACTAAATACTACACAGAAGCATTCTGTGAAACTTCTTTCTGTTCTGTGCATTCAACTAAAAGAGTTGAACATTAGTTTTGATTGAGCCGTTCTGAAACACTCTTTCTGTAGAAAATGAAAGTGGAGATTTGGAGCGCTAACAGTGTAATAGTGGAAAAAGGAATATCTTCAAATATAAACTACACAGAATCATTCTGTGAAACTTGTTTCTTATCTGAGCATTCAGGTAACAGAGTTAAAACATACTTTTGATTGAGCAGTTCTGAACACTCTTTCTGTAGAAAATGCAACTGGACATTTGGAGCGCTAAGAGGGTAGTAGTGGAAAAAGGTATATATTCAAATATAAACTACACAGAAGCATTCTGTGAAACTTCTTTCTGATCTGAGCATTCAGCTAACAGAGTTAAACCATACTTTTGATTGAGCAGTTTTGAAACACTCTGTCTGTAGAAAATGCAACTGGACATTCGTAGCGCTAAGTGGGTAATAGTGGAAAAAAGAATATGTTCAAATATAAACTACACAGAAGCATTGTATGAAACTTCTTTCTGTTCTGTGCATTCAACTAAAAGAGTTGAACATTAGTTTTGATTGAGCCGTTCTGAAACACTCTTTCTGTAGAAAATGAAAGTGGAGATTCGGAGCGCTAAGAGGGTAATAGTGGAAAAAAGGAATATATTCAAATATAAATTACACAGAAGCATTCTGTGAAACTTCTTTCTGATCTCTGCATTCAACTAACTGAGTTAAAACTTTCTTTTGATTGAGCCATTCTGAAACACTATTTCTGTAGAAAATGCAATTGGACATTCTGAGCGCTAAGAGGCCTATATTGGGAAAAATAATATTTACACATGAAAACTACACAGAAGCATTCTGTGAAACTTCTTTCTGTTCTGTGAATTCAACTAAAAGTGTTGAACCTTTGTTTTGATTGAGCCGTTCTGAAACACTCTTTCTGTAGAAAATGCAAGTGGACATTCGGAGCGCTACGATTGTAATAGTGAAAAAAGGAATATCTCCAAATGAAAACTACACAGAAGCATTCTCTGAAACTACTTTCTGTTCTCTGCATTCAACTAACAGAGCTGAGCCTTACTTTTGAAGGAGCAGTTCTGAAACACTCTTTGTGTAGGAACTGCCAGTGGACATTCGGAGCGCTAAGACGGTAATGGTCGAAAAAGGAATATCTTCAACTAAATACTACACAGAAGCATTCTGTGAAACTTCTTTCTGTTCTGTGCATTCAACTAAAAGAGTTGAACATTAGTTTTGATTGAGCCGTTCTGAAACACTCTTTCTGTAGAAAATGAAAGTGGAGATTTGGAGCGCTAACAGTGTAATAGTGGAAAAAGGAATATCTTCAAATATAAACTACACAGAATCATTCTGTGAAACTTGTTTCTTATCTGAGCATTCAGGTAACAGAGTTAAAACATACTTTTGATTGAGCAGTTCTGAACACTCTTTCTGTAGAAAATGCAACTGGACATTTGGAGCGCTAAGAGGGTAGTAGTGGAAAAAGGTATATATTCAAATATAAACTACACAGAAGCATTCTGTGAAACTTCTTTCTGATCTGAGCATTCAGCTAACAGAGTTAAACCATACTTTTGATTGAGCAGTTTTGAAAAACTCTGTCTGTAGAAAATGCAATTGGACATTCGGAGCGCTAAGTGGGTAATAATGGAAAAAGGAATATGTTCAAATATAAACTACACAGAAGCATTCTGTGAAACTTGTTTCCGTTCTGTGAATTCAACTAAAAGTGTTGAACCTTAGTTTTGATTGAGCCGTTCTGAAACACTCTTTCCGTAGAAAATGCAAGTGGACATTCGGAGCGCTAAGATTGTAATAGTGAAAAAAGGAATATCTCCAAATGAAAACTACACAGAAGCATTCTCTGAAACTCCTTTCTGTTCTCTGCATTCAACTAACAGAGCTGAGCCTTACTTTTGAAGGAGCAGTTCTGAAACACTCTTTGTGTAGGAACTGCCAGTGGACATTCGGAGCGCTAAGACGGTAATAGTCGAAAAAGGAATATCTTCAACTAAATACTACACAGAAGCATTCTGTGAAACTTCTTTCTGTTCTGTGCATTCAACTAAAAGAGTTGAACATTAGTTTTGATTGAGCCGTTCTGAAACACTCTTTCTGTAGAAAATGAAAGTGGAGATTTGGAGCGCTAACAGTGTAATAGTGGAAAAAGGAATATCTTCAAATATAAACTACACAGAATCATTCTGTGAAATTTCTTTCTGATCTGAGCATTCAGGTAACAGAGTTAAAACATACTTTTGATTGAGCAGTTCTGAACACTCTTTCTGTAGAAAATGCAACTGGACATTTGGAGTGCTAAGAGAGTAGTAGTGGAAAAAGGTGTATATTCAAATATAAACTACACGGAAGCATTCTGTGAAACTTCTTTCTGATCTGAGCATTCAGCTAACAGAGTTAAACCATACTTTTGATTGAGCAATTTTGAAAAACTCTGTCTGCAGAAAATGCAACTGGACATTCGTAGCGCTAAGTGGGTAATAGTGGAAAAAAGAATATGTTCAAATATAAACTACACAGAAGCATTGTATGAAACTTCTTTCTGTTCTGTGCATTCAACTAACAGAGTTGAACCTTACTTTTGATTGAGCCTTTCTGAAACACTCTTTCTGTAGAAACTGCAATTGGACATTCTGAGCGCTAAGAGGCCTCTATTGGGAAAAATAATATCTTCAAATAAAAACTACACAGAAGCATTGTGTGAAACTTATTTCTGATAAGTTCATTAAGCAAACAGAGTTAAACCATACTTTTGATTGCGCAGTTCTGAACACTCTTTCTGTAGAAAATGCAAGTGGACATTCGGAGCGCTAAGAGGGTAATAGTGGAAAAAGGAATATATTCAAATATAAACTACACAGTAGCATTCTGTGAAAATTCTTTCTGTTCTGTGCATTCAACTAACAGAGTTGAACCTTACTTTTGATTGAGCCGTTCTGAAACACTCTTTCTGTAGAAAGTGCAATTGGACATGCTAAGCGCTAAGAGGCCTACATTGGGAAAAAGAATATCTTCAATTAAAAACTACACAGATGCATTCTGTGAAACTTATTTCTGATCTGTAAATTCAGTTAACAGAGATAAAACATATTTTTGATTGAGCAGTTATGAAACACTCTTTTTGTAGAAAATGCAAGTGGAGATTCGGAGCGCTAAGAGGGTAATAGTGGAAAAAGGAATGTCTTCAAATATAAACTACACAGAATCATTCAGTGAAACTTCTTTCTGATCTGTGCATTCAGCTAACAGAGTTAAATCATACTTTTGATTGAGCAGATCTGAACACTCTTTCTGTAGAAAATGCAACTGGACATTCGTAGCACTAAGTGGGTAATAGTGGAAAAAAGAATATGTTGAAATATAAACTACACAGAAGCATTGTATGAAACTTCTTTCTGTTCTGTGCATTCAACTAACAGAGTTGAACCTTACTTTTGATTGAGCCGTTCTGAAACACTCTTTCTGTAGAAACTGCAATTGGACATTCTGAGCGCTAGGAGGCCTATATTGGGAAAAAGAATGTCTACAAATAAAAACTACACAGAAGAATTGTGTGAAACTTCTTTCTGTTCTGTTTGTTCAACTAAACTAGTTGAACCTTAGTTTTGATTGAGCCGTTCTGAAACACTCTTTCTGTAGAAAATGCAAGTGGAGATTCGGAGCAATAAGAGGGTAATAGTGGAAAAAGGAATGTCTCCAAATATAAACTACACAGAATCATTCTGTGAAACTTCTTTCTGATCTGTGCATTCAGCTAACAGAGTTAAACCATACTTTTGATTGAGCAGATCTGAACACTCTTTCTGTAGAAAATACAACTGGACATTTGGAGCGCTAAGAGAGTAGTAGTGGAAAAAGGGATATATTCAAATATAAACTACACAGAAGCATTCTGTGAAACTTCTTTCTGATCTGAGCATTCAGCTAACAGAGTTAAACCATACTTTTGATTGAGCAGTTTTGAAACACTCTGTCTGTAGAAAATGCAACTGGACATTCGTAGCGCTAAGTGGGTAATAGTGGAAAAAAGAATATGTTCAAATATAAACTACACAGAAGCATTGTATGAAACTACTTTCTGTTCTGTGCATTCAACTAACAGAGTTGAACCTTACTTTTGATTGAGCCTTTCTGAAACACTCTTTCTGTAGAAACTGCAATTGGACATCCTGAGCGCTAAGATGCCTCTATTGGGAAAAATAATATCTTCAAATAAAAACTACACAGAAGCATTGTGTGAAACTTATTTCTGATATGTTCATTAAGCTAACAGAGTTAAACCATACTTTTGATTGCGCAGTTCTGAACACTCTTTCTGTAGAAAATGCAAGTGGACATTCGGAGCGCTAAGAGGGTAATAGTGGAAAAAGGAATATATTCATATATAAACTACACAGTAGCATTCTGTGAAAATTCTTTCTGTTCTGTGCATTCAACTAACAGAGTTGAACCTTACTTTTGATTGAGCCGTTCTGAAACACTCTTTCTGTAGAAAGTGCAATTGGACATGCTAAGCGCTAAGAGTCCAACATTGGGAAAAAGAATATCTTCAAATAAAAACTACACAGATGCATTCTGTGAAACTTATTTCTGATCTGTAAATTCAGTTAACAGAGATAAAACATATTTTTGATTGAGCAGTTATGAAAGACTCTTTTTGTAGAAAATGCAAGTGGAGATTCGGAGCGCTAAGAGGGTAATAGTGGAAAAAGGAATGTCTTCAAATATAAACTACACAGAATCATTCAGTGAAACTTCTTTCTGATCTGTGCATTCAGCTAACAGAGTTAAACCATACTTTTGATTGAGCAGATCTGAACACTCTTTCTGTAGAAAATGCAACTGGACATTCTTAGCACTAAGTGGGTAATAGTGGAAAAAAGAATATGTTGAAATATAAACTACACAGCAGCATTGTATGAAACTTCTTTCTGTTCTGTGCATTCAACTAACAGAGTTGAACCTTACTTTTGATTGAGCCGTTCTGAAACACTCTTTCTGTAGAAACTGCAATTGGACATTCTGAGCGCTAGGAGGCCTATATTGGGAAAAAGAATGTCTACAAATAAAAACTACACAGAAGAATTGTGTGAAACTTCTTTCTGTTCTGTTTGTTCAACTAAACTAGTTGAACCTTAGTTTTGATTGAGCCGTTCTGAAACACTGTTTCTGTAGAAAATGCAAGTGGAGATTCGGAGCAATAAGAGGGTAATAGTGGAAAAAGGAATGTCTCCAAATATAAACTACACAGAATCATTCTGTGAAACTTCTTTCTGATCTGTGCATTCAGCTAACAGAGTTAAACCATACTTTTGATTGAGCAGATCTGAACACTCTTTCTGTAGAAAATGCAACTGGACATTTGGAGCGCTAAGAGAGTAGTAGTGGAAAAAGGGATATATTCAAATATAAACTACACAGAAGCATTCTGTGAAACATCTTTCTGATCTGAGCATTCAGCTAACAGAGTTAAACCATACTTTTGATTGAGCAGATCTGAACACTCTTTCTGTAGAAAATGCGACTGGACATTTGGAGCGCTAAGAGAGTAGTAGTGGAAAAAGGGATATATTCAAATATAAACTACACAGAAGCATTCTGTGAAACTTCTTTCTGATCTGAGCATTCAGCTAACAGAGTTAAACCATACTTTTGATTGAGCAGTTTTGAAACACTCTGTCTGTAGAAAATGCAACTGGACATTCGTAGCGCTAAGTGGGTAATAGTGGAAAAAAGAATATGTTGAAATATAAACTACACAGAAGCATTGTATGAAACTTCTTTCTGTTCTGTGCATTCAACTAACAGAGTTGAACCTTACTTTTGATTGAGCCTTTCTGAAACACTCTTTCTGTAGAAACTGCAATTGGACATTCTGAGCGCTAAGAGGCCTCTATTGGGAAAAATAATATCTTCAAATAAAAACTACACAGAAGCATTGTGTGAAACTTATTTCTGATAAGTTCATTAAGCAAACAGAGTTAAACCATACTTTTGATTGCGCAGTTCTGAACACTCTTTCTGTAGAAAATGCAAGTGGACATTCGGAGCGCTAAGAGGGTAATAGTGGAAAAAGGAATATATTCAAATATAAACTACACAGTAGCATTCTGTGAAAATTCTTTCTGTTCTGTGCATTCAACTAACAGAGTTGAACCTTACTTTTGATTGAGCCGTTCTGAAACACTCTTTCTGTAGAAACTGCAATTGGACATGCTAAGCGCTAAGAGGCCTACATTGGGAAAAAGAATATCTTCAAATAAAAACTAAACAGATGCATTCTGTGAAACTTATTTCTGATCTGTAAATTCAGTTAACAGAGATAAAACATATTTTTGATTGAGCCGTTCTGAAACACTCTTTTTGTAGAAAATGCAAGTGGAGATTCGGAGCGCTAAGATGGTAATAGTGGAAAAAGGAATGTCTCCAAATATAAACTACACAGAATCATTCTGTGAAACTTCTTTCTGATCTGTGCATTCAGCTAACAGAGTTAAACCATACTTTTGATTGAGCAGATCTGAACACTCTTTCTGTAGAAAATGCAACTGGACATTTGGAGCGCTAAGAGAGTAGTAGTGGAAAAAGGAATATATTCAAATATAAACTACACAGAAGCATTCTGTGAAACTTCTTTCTGATCTGAGCATTCAGCTAACAGAGTTAAACCATACTTTTGATTGAGCAGTTTTGAAACACTCTGTCTGTAGAAAATGCAACTGGACATTCGTAGCGCTAAGTGGGTAATAGTGGAAAAAAGAATATGTTCAAATATAAACTACACAGAAGCATTGTATGAAACTACTTTCTGTTCTGTGCATTCAACTAACAGAGTTGAACCTTACTTTTGATTGAGCCTTTCTGAAACACTCTTTCTGTAGAAACTGCAATTGGACATTCTGAGCGCTAGGAGGCCTCTATTGGGAAAAATAATATCTTCAAATAAAAACTACACAGAAGCATTGTGTGAAACTTATTTCTGATATGTTCATTAAGCTAACAGAGTTAAGCCATACTTTTGATTGCGCAGTTCTGAACACTCTTTCTGTAGAAAATGCAAGTGGACATTCGGAGCGCTAAGAGGGTAATATTGGAAAAAGGAATATATTCAAATATAAACTACACAGTAGCATTCTGTGAAAATTCTTTCTGTTCTGTGCATTCAACTGAGTTGAACCTTACTTTTGATTGAGCCGTTCTGAAACACTCTTTCTGTAGAAAGTGCAATTGGACATGCTAAGCGCTAAGAGGCCTACATTGGGAAAAAGAATATCTTCAAATAAAAACTACACAGATGCATTCTGTGAAACTTATTTCTGATCTGTAAATTCAGTTAACAGAGATAAAACATATTTTTGATTGAGCAGTTATGAAACACTCTTTTTGTAGAAAATGCAAGAGGAGATTCGGAGCGCTAAGTGGTTAATAGTGGAAAAAGGAATGTCCTCAAATATAAACTACACAGAATCATTCAGTGAAACTTCTTTCTGATCTGTGCATTCAGCTAACAGAGTTAAACCATACTTTTGATTGAGCAGATCTGAACACAATTTCTGTAGAAAATGCAACTGGACATTCGTAGCACTAAGTGGGTAATAGTGGAAAAAAGAATATGTTGAAATATAAACTACACAGAAGCATTGTATGAAACTACTTTCTGTTCTGTGCATTCAACTAACAGAGTTGAACCTTACTTTTGATTGAGCCGTTCTGAAACACTCTTTCTGTAGAAACTGCAATTGGACATTCTAAGCGCTAGGAGGCCTATATTGGGAAAAAGAATGTCTACAAATAAAAACTACACAGAAGAATTGTGTGAAACTTCTTTCTGTTCTGTTTGTTCAACTAAACTAGTTGAACCTTAGTTTTGATTGAGCCGTTCTGAAACACTCTTTCTGTAGAAAATGCAAGTGGAGATTCGGAGCAATAAGAGGGTAATAGTGGAAAAAGGAATGTCTCCAAATATAAACTACACAGAATCATTCTGTGAAACTTCTTTCTGATCTGTGCATTCAGCTAACAGAGTTAAACCATACTTTTGATTGAGCAGATCTGAACACTCTTTCTGTAGAAAATGCGACTGGACATTTGGAGCGCTAAGAGAGTAGTAGTGGAAAAAGGGATATATTCAAATATAAAGTACACAGAAGCATTCTGTGAAACTTCTTTCTGATCTGAGCATTCAGCTAACAGAGTTAAACCATACTTTTGATTGAGCAGTTTTGAAACACACTGTCTGTAGAAAATGCAACTGGACATTCGTAGCGCTAAGTGGGTAATAGTGGAAAAAAGAATATGTTCAAATATAAACTACACAGAAGCATTGTATGAAACATCTTTCTGTTCCGTGCATTCAACTAACAGAGTTGAACCTTACTTTTGATTGAGTCTTTCTGAAACACTCTTTCTGTAGAAACTGCAATTGGACATCCTGAGCGCTAAGAGGCCTATATTGGGAAAAATAATATCTTCAAATAAAAACTACACAGAAGCATTGTGTGAAACTTATTTCTGATATGTTCATTAAGCTAACAGTGTTAAACCATACTTTTGATTGCGCAGTTCTGAACACTCTTTCTGTAGAAAATGCAAGTGGACATTCGGAGCGCTAAGAGGGTAATAGTGGAAAAAGGAATATATTCAAATATAAACTACACAGTAGCATTCTGTGAAAATTCTTTCTGTTCTGTGCATTCAACTAACAGAGTTGAACCTTACTTTTGATTGAGCCGTTCTGAAACACTCTTTCTGTAGAAACTGCAATTGGACATGCTAAGCGCTAAGAGGCCTACATTGGGAAAAAGAATATCTTCAAATTAAAACTAAACAGATGCATTCTGTGAAACTTATTTCTGATCTGTAAATTCAGTTAACAGAGATAAAACATATTTTTGATTGAGCCGTTCTGAAACACTCTTTTTGTAGAAAATGCAAGTGGAGATTCGGAGCGCTAAGATGGTAATAGTGGAAAAAGGAATGTCTCCAAATATAAACTACACAGAATCATTCTGTGAAACTTCTTTCTGATCTGTGCATTCAGCTAACAGAGTTAAACCATACTTTTGATTGAGCAGATCTGAACACTCTTTCTGTAGAAAATGCAACTGGACATTTGGAGCGCTAAGAGAGTAGTAGTGGAAAAAGGAATATATTCAAATATAAACTACACAGAAGCATTCTGTGAAACTTCTTTCTGATCTGAGCATTCAGCTAACAGAGTTAAACCATACTTTTGATTGAGCAGTTTTGAAACACTCTGTCTGTAGAAAATGCAACTGGACATTCGTAGCGCTAAGTGGGTAATAGTGGAAAAAAGAATATGTTCAAATATAAACTACACAGAAGCATTGTATGAAACTACTTTCTGTTCTGTGCATTCAACTAACAGAGTTGAACCTTACTTTTGATTGAGCCTTTCTGAAACACTCTTTCTGTAGAAACTGCAATTGGACATTCTGAGCGCTAGGTGGCCTCTATTGGGAAAAATAATATCTTCAAATAAAAACTACACAGAAGCATTGTGTGAAACTTATTTCTGATATGTTCATTAAGCTAACAGAGTTAAACCATACTTTTGATTGCGCAGTTCTGAACTCTCTTTCTGTAGAAAATGCAAGTGGACATTCGGAGCGCTAAGAGGGTAATATTGGAAAAAGGAATATATTCAAATGTAAACTACACAGTAGCATTCTGTGAAAATTCTTTCTGTTCTGTGCATTCAACTGAGTTGAACCTTACTTTTGATTGAGCCGTTCTGAAACACTCTTTCTGTAGAAAGTGCAATTGGACATGCTAAGCGCTAAGAGGCCTACATTGGGAAAAAGAATATCTTCAAATAAAAACTACACAGATGCATTCTGTGAAACTTATTTCTGATCTGTAAATTCAGTTAACAGAGATAAAACAAATTTTTGATTGAGCAGTTATGAAACACTCTTTTTGTAGAAAATGCAAGTGGAGATTCGGAGCGCTAAGTGGGTAATAGTGGAAAAAGGAATGTCTTCAAATATAAACTACACAGAATCATTCAGTGAAACTTCTTTCTGATCTGTGCATTCAGCTAACAGAGTTAAACCATACTTTTGATTGAGCAGATCTGAACACTCTTTCTGTAGAAAATGCAACTGGACATTCGTAGCACTAAGTGGGTAATAGTGGAAAAAAGAATATGTTGAAATATAAACTACACAGAAGCATTGTATGAAACTTCTTTCTGTTCTGTGCATTCAACTAACAGAGTTGAACCTTACTTTTGATTGAGCCGTTCTGAAACACTCTTTCTGTAGAAACTGCAATTGGACATTCTGAGCGCTAGGAGGCCTATATTGGGAAAAAGAATGTCTACAAATAAAAACTACACAGTAGAATTCTGTGAAACTTCTTTCTGTTCTGTTTGTTCAACTAAAAGAGTTGAACCTTAGTTTTGATTGAGCCGTTCTGAAACACTCTTTCTGTAGAAAATGCAAGTGGAGATTCGGAGCGCTAAGAGGGTAATAGTGGAAAAAGCAATGTCTCCAAATATAAACTACACAGTAGCATTCTGTGAAACCTCTTTCTGTTCTGTGCATTCAACTAACAGAGTTGAACCTTACTTTTGATTGAGCCGTTCTGAAACACTCTTTCTGTAGAAACTACAATTGGACATGCTAAGCGCTAAGAGGCCTACATTGGGAAAAAGAATATCTTCAAATAAAAACTACACAGATGCATTCTGTGAAACTTATTTCTGATCTGTAAATTCAGTTAACAGAGATAAAACATATTTTTGATTGAGCAGTTATGAAACACTCTTTTTGTAGAAAATGCAAGTGGAGATTCGGAGCGGTAAGAGGGTAATAGTGGAAAAAGGAATGTCTTCAAATATAAACTACACAGAATCATTCGGTGAAACTTCTTTCTGATCTGTGCATTCAGCTAACAGAGTTAAACCATACTTTTGATTGAGCAGATCTGAACACTCTTTCTGTAGAAAATGCAACTGGACATTTTGAGCGCTAAGAGCGTAGTAGTGGAAAAAGGAATATATTCAAATATAAACTACACAGAAGCATTCTGTGAAACTTCTTTCTGATATGAGCATTCAGCTAACAGAGTTATACCATACTTTTGATTGAGCAGTTTTGAAACACTCTGTCTGTAGAAAATGCAACTGGACATTCGTAGCACTAAGTGGGTAATAGTGGAAAAAAGAATATGTTCAAATATAAACTACACAGAAGCATTGTATGAAACTTCTTTCTGTTCTGTGCATTCAACTAACAAAGTTGAACCTTACTTTTGATTGAGCCGTTCTGAAACACTCTTTCTGTAGAAACTGCAATTGGACATTCTGAGCGGTAGGAGGCCTATATTGGGAAAAAGAATGTCTACAAATAAAAACTACACAGAAGAATTGTGTGAAACTTCTTTCTGTTCTGTTTGTTCAACTAAACTAGTTGAACCTTAGTTTTGATTGAGCCGTTCTGAAACACTCTTTCTGTAGAAAATGCAAGTGGAGATTCGGAGCAATAAGAGGGTAATAGTGGAAAAAGGAATGTCTCCAAATATAAACTACACAGAATCATTCTGTGAAACTTCTTTCTGATCTGTGCATTCAGCTAACAGAGTTAAACCATACTTTTGATTGAGCAGATCTGAACACTCTTTCTGTAGAAAATGCAACTGGACATTTGGAGCGCTAAGAGAGTAGTAGTGGAAAAAGGAATATATTCAAATATAAACTACACAGAAAAATTCTGTGAAACTTCTTTCTGATCTGAGCATTCAGCTAACAGAGTTAAACCATACTTTTGATTGAGCAGTTTTGAAACACTCTGTGTGTAGAAAATGCAACTGGACATTCGTAGCGCTAAGTGGGTAATAGTGGAAAAAAGAATATGTTCAAATATAAACTACACAGAAGCATTGTATGAAACTTCTTTCTGTTCTGTGCATTCAACTAACAGAGTTGAACCTTACTTTTGATTGAGCCTTTCTGAAACACTCTTTCTTTAGAAACTGCAATTGGACATTCTGAGCGCTAAGAGGCCTCTATTGGGAAAAATAATATCTTCAAATAAAAACTACACAGAAGCATTGTGTGAAACTTATTTCTGATATGTTCATTAAGCTAACAGAGTTAAACCATACTTTTGATTGCGCAGTTCTGAACACTCTTTCTGTAGAAAATGCAAGTGGACATTCGGAGCGCTAAGAGGGTAATAGTGGAAAAAGGAATATATTCAAATATAAACTACACAGTAGCATTCTGTGAAAATTCTTTCTGTTCTGTGCATTCAACTAACAGAGTTGAACCTTACTTTTGATTGAGCCGTTCTGAAACACTCTTTCTGTAGAAACTGCAATTGGACATGCTAAGCGCTAAGAGGCCTACATTGGGAAAAAGAATATCTTCAAATAAAAACTACACAGATGCATTCTGTGAAACTTATTTCTGATCTGTAAATTCAGTTAACAGAGATAAAACATATTTTTGATTGAGCAGTTATGATACACTCTTTTTGTAGAAAATGCAAGTGGAGATTCGGAGCGCTAAGAGGGTAATAGTGGAAAAAGGAATGTCTTCAAATATAAACTACACAGAATGATTCGGTGAAACTTCTTTCTGATCTGTGCATTCAGCTAACAGAGTTAAAACATACTTTTGATTGAGCAGATCTGAACACTCTTTCTGTAGAAAATGCAACTGGACATTTGGAGCGCTAAGAGCGTAGTAGTGGAAAAAGGAATATATTCAAATATAAACTACACAGAAGCATTCTGTGAAACTTCTTTCTGATATGAGCATTCAGCTAACAGAGTTATACCATACTTTTGATTGAGCAGTTTTGAAACACTCTGTCTGTAGAAAATGCAACTGGACATTCGTAGCACTAAGTGGGTAATAGTGGAAAAAAGAATATGTTCAAATATAAACTACACAGAAGCATTGTATGAAACTTCTTTCTGTTCTGTGCATTCAACTAACACAGTTGAACCTTACTTTTGATTGAGCCGTTCTGAAACACTCTTTCTGTAGAAACTGCAATTGGACATTCTGAGCGCTAGGAGGCCTATATTGGGAAAAAGAATGTCTACAAATAAAAACTACACAGAAGAATTGTGTGAAACTTCTTTCTGTTCTGTTTGTTCAACTAAACTAGTTGAACCTTAGTTTTGATTGAGCCATTCTGAAACACTCTTTCTGTAGAAAATGCAATTGGATATTCGGAGCAATAAGAGGGTAATAGTGGAAAAAGGAATGTCTCCAAATATAAACTACACAGAATCATTCTGTGAAACTTCTTTCTGATCTGTGCATTCAGCTAACAGAGTTAAACCATACTTTTGATTGAGCAGATCTGAACACTCTTTCTGTAGAAAATGCAACTGGACATTTTGAGCGCTAAGAGAGTAGTAGTGGAAAAAGGAATATATTCAAATATAAACTACACAGAAGCATTCTGTGAAACTTCTTTCTGATCTGAGCATTCAGCTAACAGAGTTAAACCATACTTTTGATTGAGCAGTTTTGAAACACTCTGTGTGTAGAAAATGCAACTGGACATTCGTAGCGCTAAGTGGGTAATAGTGGAAAAAAGAATATGTTCAAATATAAACTACACAGAAGCATTGTATGAAACTTCTTTCTGTTCTGTGCATTCAACTAACAGAGTTGAACCTTACTTTTGATTGAGCCTTTCTGAAACACTCTTTCTTTAGAAACTGCAATTGGACATTCTGAGCGCTAAGAGGCCTCTATTGGGAAAAATAATATCTTCAAATTAAAACTACACAGAAGCATTGTGTGAAACTTATTTCTGATATGTTCATTAAGCTAACAGAGTTAAACCATACTTTTGATTGCGCAGTTCTGAACACTCTTTCTGTAGAAAATGCAATTGGACATGCTAAGCGCTAAGAGGCCTACATTGGGAAAAAGAATATCTTCAAATAAAAACTACACAGATGCATTCTGTGAAACTTATTTCTGATCTGTAAATTCAGTTAACAGAGATAAAACATATTTTTGATTGAGCAGTTATGAAACACTCTTTTTGTAGAAAATGCAAGTGGAGATTCGGAGCGCTAAGAGGGTAATAGTGGAAAAAGGAATGTCTTCAAATATAAACTACACAGAATCATTCGGTGAAACTTCTTTCTGATCTGTGCATTCAGCTAACAGAGTTAAACCATACTTTTGATTGAGCAGTTTTGAAACACTCTGTCTATAGAAAATGCAATTGGACATTCGGAGCGCTAAGTGGGTAAAAATGGAAAAAAGAATATGTTCAAATATAAACTACACAGAAGCATTGTATGAAGCTTCTTTCTGTTCTGTGCATTCAACTAACAGAGTTGAACCTTACTTTTGATGGAGCCGTTCTGAAACACTCTTTCTGTAGAAACTGCAATTGGACATTCTGAGAGCTAAGAGGCCTACATTGGGAAAAGAATATCTTCAAATAAAAACTACACAGAAGCATTCTGTGAAACTTATTTCTGATCTGTGCATTCAGTTAACAGAGCTAAACCATACTTTTGATTGAGCAGTTATGAAAGACTCTTTGTGTAGAAAATGCAAGTGCACCTTCGGAGCGCTAAGTTTGTAATAGAGGAAAAAGGAATATCTCCAAATAAAAACTACACAGAAGCATTCTGTGAAACCACTTTCTGTTCTCTGCATTCAACTAACAGAGTTTAGCCTTACTTTTGAAGGAGCAGTTCTGAAACACTCTTTGTGTAGAAACTGGAAGTGGATATTCGGAGTGCTAAGTGGGTAATAGTCAAAAAAGTAATATCTTCAACGAAATTCTACAGAGAAGCATTCTGTGAAACTTCTTTCTGTACTGTGCATTCAACTAAAAGAGGTGAACCTTACTTTTCATTGAGCCGTTCTGAAACACTCTTTCTATAGAAACTGCAGTTGGACATTCTGAGCGCTAAGAGGCCTATATTGGTAAAAAGAATATCTTCATATAAACACTACACAGAAGCATTCTGTGAAACTTCTTTCTGATCTGTGCATTCAGCTAACAGAGTTAAACCATACTTTTGATTGAGCAGTTCTGAAACAGTCTTTCTGTAGAAAATGCAACTGGACATTTGGAGCGCTTAGTGGGTAATAGCGGAAAAAGGAATATCTTCAAATATAAACTACACAGAATAATTCTGTGAAACTTGTTTCTGATCTGTGCATTCAGCTTACAGAATTAAACCATACTTTTGATTGAGCAGTTCTGAACACTCTTTCTGTAGAAAATGCAACTGGATATTAGGATCGCTAAGTGGGTAGTAGTGGAAAAAGTAATATATTCAAATATAAACTACACAGAAGCATTGTATGAAACGTCTTTCTGTTCTGTGCATTCAACTAACAGAGTTGAACCTTATTTTTGATTGAGCCGTTCTGAAACACTCTTTCTGTAGAAAATGCAAGTGGACATTTGGAGCGCTAAGAAGGTAATATTGGAAAAAGTAATACCTTCAAATATGAACTACACTGAATCATTCTGTGAAATTTCTTTCTGATCTGTGCATTCAGCTAACAGAGTTAAACCATAGTTTTGATTGAGCAGTTCTGAGCACTCTTTCTGTAGAAAATGCAACTGGACATTTGGAGCGCTAAGAGGGTAGTAGTGGAAAAAGAATATATTCAAATATAAACTACACAGAAGCATTCTGTTAAACTTCTTTCTGATCTGAGCATTCAGCTAACAGAGTGAAACCATACTTTTGATTGAGCAGTTTTGAAACACTCTGTCTGTAGAAAATGCAACTGGACATTCGGAGCGCTAAGTGGGTAATAGTGGAAAAAGGAATATGTTCAAATATAAACTACACAGAAGCATTGTATGAAACATATTTCTGTTCTGTACATTCAACTAACAGCGTTGAACCTTACTTTTGATTGAGCCGTTCTTAAACACTCTTTCTGTAGAAACTGTAATTGGACATTGTGAGCGCTAGGAGGCCTATATTGCGAAAAATAATATATTCAAATAAAAACTACACAGAAGCATTGTGTGAAACTTATTTGTGATATGTGCATTCAGCTAACAGAGTTAAACCATACATTTGATTGCGCAGTTCTGAACATTCCTTCTGTAGAAAATGCAAGTGGACATTCCGAGCGCTAAGAGGGTAATAGTGGAAAAAGCAATATATTCAAATATAAACTACACAGAAGCATTCTGTGAAACTTCTTTCTGATCTCTGCATTCAACTAACTGAGATAAACCTTGCTTTTGATTGAGCCGTTCTGAAACACTCTTTCTGTAGAAACTGCAATTGGACATTCTGAGAGCTAAGAGGCCTACTTTGGGAAAAAGAATATCTTCAAATAAAAACTACACAGAAGCATTCTGTGAAACTTATTTCTGATCTTTGCATTCAGTTAACAGAGCTAAAACATACTTTTGATTGAGCAGTTATGAAAGACTCTTTGTGTAGAAAATGCAAGTGGAACTTTGGAGCGCTAAGCTTGTAATAGAGGAAAAAGGAATATCTCCAAATAAAAACTACACAGAAGCATTCTCTGAAACCCCTTTCTGTTCTCTGCATTCAACTAACAGAGTTTAGCCTTACTTTTGAAGGAGCAGTTCTGAAACACTCTTTGTGTAGAAACTGGAAGTGGATATTCGGAGTGCTAAGTGGGTAATAGTCAAAAAAGTAATATCTTCAACTAAATTCTACAGAGAAGCATTCTGTGAAACTTCTTTCTGTACTGTGCATTCAACTAAAAGAGGTGAACCTTACTTTTCATTGAGCCGTTCTGAAACACTCTTTCTATAGAAACTGCAGTTGGACATTCTGAGCGCTAAGAGGCCTATATTGGTAAAAAGAATATCTTCATATAAACACTACACAGAAGCATTCTGTGAAACTTCTTTCTGATCTGTGCATTCAGCTAACAGAGTTAAACCATACTTTTGATTGAGCAGTTCTGAAACAGTCTTTCTGTAGAAAATGCAACTGGACATTTGGAGCACTAAGTGGGTAATAGTGGAAAAAGGAATATCTTCAAATATAAACTACACAGAATAATTCTGTGAAACTTGTTTCTGATCTGTGCATTCAGCTTACAGAATTAAACCATACTTTTGATTGAGCAGTTCTGAACACTCTTTCTGTAGAAAATGCAACTGGATATTAGGATCGCTAAGTGGGTAGTAGTGTAAAAAGTAATATATTCAAATATAAACTACACAGAAGCATTGTATGAAACTTCTTTCTGTTCTGTGCATTCAACTAACAGAGTTGAACCTTATTTTTGATTGAGCCGTTCTGAAACACACTTTCTGTAGAAAATGCAAGTGGATATTCGGAGCGCTAAGACGGTAATACTGGAAAAAGAATATATTCAACTACAAACTACACAGAAGCATTCTGTGAAACTTCTTTCTGTTCTGTGCATTCAACTAACTGAGTTGAACCTTACTTTTGATGGAGCCGTTTTGAAACACTCTTTCTGTAGAAACTGCAATTGGACATTCTGAGTGCTAAGAGGCCTATATTGGGAAATAGAATATCTTCAAAAAAAAACTACACAGAAGAATTCTGTGAAACTTATTTCTGATATGGGCATTCAAATAATAGAGTAAAACCATACTTTTCATTGAGCCGTTCTGAACACTCTTTCTGTAGAAAATGCAAGTGGACATTCGGAGCGCTAAGAGGGTAATACTGGAAAAAGTAATACCTTCAAATATGAACTACACAGAATCATTCTGTGAAATTTCTTTCTGATCTGTGCATTCAGCTAACAGAGTTAAACCATACTTTTGATTGAGCAGTTCGGAACACTCTTTCTGTAGAAAATGCAACTGGACATTTGGAGCGCTAAGAGGGTAGTAGTGGAAAAAGAATATATTAAAATATAAACTACACAGAAGCATTCTGTTAAACTTGTTTCTGATCTGAGCATTCAGCTAACAGAGTGAAACCATACTTTTGATTGAGCAGTTTTGAAACACTCTGTCTGTAGAAAATGCAACTGGACATTCGGAGCGCTAAGTTGGTAATAGTGTAAAAAGGAATATGTTCAAATATAAACTACACAGAAGCATTGTATGAAACAAATTTCTGTTCTGCACATTCAAATAACAGAGTTGAACCTTACTTTTGATTGAGCCGTTCTTAAACACTCTTTCTGTAGAAACTGTAATTGGACATTGTGAGCACTAGGAGGCCTATATTGGGAAAAATAATATCTTCAAATAAAAACTACACAGAAGCATTGTGTGAAACTTATTTGTGATATGTGCATTCAGCTAACAGGTTTCAACCATACATTTGATTGCGCAGTTCTGAACACTCTTTCTGTAGAAAATGCAAGTGGACATTCGGAGCGCTAAGAGGGTAATAGTGGAAAAAGCAATATATTCAAATATAAACTACACAGAAGCATTCTGTGAAACTTCTTTCTGATCTCTGCATTGAACTAACTGAGTTAAACCTTGCTTTTGATTGAGCCGTTCTGAAACACTCTTTCTGTAGAAAATGCAATTGGACATTCTTAGCGCTAAGAGGCCTATATTGGGAAAAAGAATATCTACACATAAAAACTACACAGAAGCATTCTGTGAAACTTCTTTCTGTTCTGTGCATTCAACTAAAAGAGTTGAACATTAGTTTTGATTGAGCCGTTCTGAAACACTCTTTCTGTAGAAAATGAAAGTGGAGATTCGGAGCGCTAAGAGGGTAATAGTGGAAAAAAGGAATATATTCAAATATAAATTACACAGAAGCATTCTGTGAAACTTCTTTCTGATCTCTGCATTCAACTAACTGAGTTAAAACTTTCTTTTGATTGAGCCATTCTGAAACACTATTTCTGTAGAAAATGCAATTGGACATTCTGAGCGCTAAGAGGCCTATATTGGGAAAAATAATATCTACACATGAAAACTACACAGAAGCATTCTGTGAAACTTCTTTCTGTTCTGTGAATTCAACTAAAAGTGTTGAACCTTTGTTTTGATTGAGCCGTTCTGAAACACTCTTTCTGTAGAAAATGCAAGTGGACATTCGGAGCGCTACGATTGTAATAGTGAAAAAAGGAATATCTCCAAATGAAAACTACACAGAAGCATTCTCTGAAACTTCTTTCTGTTCTCTGCATTCAACTAACAGAGCTGAGCCTTACTTTTGAAGGAGCAGTTCTGAAACACTCTTTGTGTAGGAACTGCCAGTGGACATTCGGAGCGCTAAGACGGTAATGGTCGAAAAAGGAATATCTTCAACTAAATACTACACAGAAGCATTCTGTGAAACTTCTTTCTGTTCTGTGCATTCAACTAAAAGAGTTGAACATTAGTTTTGATTGAGCCGTTCTGAAACACTCTTTCTGTAGAAAATGAAAGTGGAGATTTGGAGCGCTAACAGTGTAATAGTGGAAAAAGGAATATCTTCAAATATAAACTACACAGAATCATTCTGTGAAACTTGTTTCTTATCTGAGCATTCAGGTAACAGAGTTAAAACATACTTTTGATTGAGCAGTTCTGAACACTCTTTCTGTAGAAAATGCAACTGGACATTTGGAGCGCTAAGAGGGTAGTAGTGGAAAAAGGTATATATTCAAATATAAACTACACAGAAGCATTCTGTGAAACTTCTTTCTGATCTGAGCATTCAGCTAACAGAGTTAAACCATACTTTTGATTGAGCAGTTTTGAAAAACTCTGTCTGTAGAAAATGCAATTGGACATTCGGAGCGCTAAGTGGGTAATAATGGAAAAAGGAATATGTTCAAATATAAACTACACAGAAGCATTCTGTGAAACTTGTTTCCGTTCTGTGAATTCAACTAAAAGTGTTGAACCTTAGTTTTGATTGAGCCGTTCTGAAACACTCTTTCCGTAGAAAATGCAAGTGGACATTCGGAGCGCTAAGATTGTAATAGTGAAAAAAGGAATATCTCCAAATGAAAACTACACAGAAGCATTCTCTGAAACTCCTTTCTGTTCTCTGCATTCAACTAACAGAGCTGAGCCTTACTTTTGAAGGAGCAGTTCTGAAACACTCTTTGTGTAGGAACTGCCAGTGGACATTCGGAGCGCTAAGACGGTAATAGTCGAAAAAGGAATATCTTCAACTAAATACTACACAGAAGCATTCTGTGAAACTTCTTTCTGTTCTGTGCATTCAACTAAAAGAGTTGAACATTAGTTTTGATTGAGCCGTTCTGAAACACTCTTTCTGTAGAAAATGAAAGTGGAGATTTGGAGCGCTAACAGTGTAATAGTGGAAAAAGGAATATCTTCAAATATAAACTACACAGAATCATTCTGTGAAATTTCTTTCTGATCTGAGCATTCAGGTAACAGAGTTAAAACATACTTTTGATTGAGCAGTTCTGAACACTCTTTCTGTAGAAAATGCAACTGGACATTTGGAGTGCTAAGAGGGTAGTAGTGGAAAAAGGTGTATATTCAAATATAAACTACACGGAAGCATTCTGTGAAACTTCTTTCTGATCTGAGCATTCAGCTAACAGAGTTAAACCATACTTTTGATTGAGCAATTTTGAAAAACTCTGTCTGCAGAAAATGCAATTGGACATTCGGAGCGCTAAGTGGGTAATAATGGAAAAAGGAATATGTTCAAATATAAACTACACAGAAGCATTGTATGAAACTTCTTTCTGTTCTGTGCATTCAACTAACAGATTTGAAACTTACTTTTGATTGAGCCGTTCTGAAACACTTTCTGTAGAAACTGCAATTGGACATTCTGTGCGCTAAGAGGCCTATATTGGGAAAAATAATATCTTCAAATAAAAATTACACAGCAGGATTGTGTGAAACTTATTTCTGATATGTGCATTCAGCTAACAGAGTTAAACCATACTTTTGATTGCGCAGTTCTGAACACTCTTTCTGTAGAAAATGCAACTGGACATTTGGAGCGCTAAGAGGGTAGTAGTTGAAAAAGAATATATTCAAATATAAACTACAGAGAAACATTCTGTGAAACTTTTTCTGATCTGAGCATTCAGCTAACAGAGTTAAACCATACTTTTGATTGAGCAGTTTTGAAACACTCTGTCTGTAGAAAATGCAACTGGACATTCGGAGCGCTAAGTGGGTAATAGAGGAAAAAGGAATATGTTCAAATATAAACTACACAGAAGCATTGTATGAAACAACTTTGTGTTCTGTACATTCAACTAACAGAGTTGAACCTTACTTTTGATTGAGCCGTTCTTAAACACTGTTTCTGTAGAAACTGTAATTGGACATTCTGAGCGCTAGGAGGCCTATATTGCGAAAAATAATATATTCAAATAAAAACTACACAGAAGCATTGTGTGAAACTTATTTGTGATATGTGCATTCAGCTAACAGAGTTAAACCATACATTTGATTGCACAGTTCTGAACACTCTTTCTGTAGAAAATGCAAGTGGACATTCGGAGCGCTAAGAGGGTAATAGTGGAAAAAGCAATATATTCATATATAAACTACATAGAAGCATTCTGTGAAACTTCTTTCTGATCTCTGCATTCAACTAACTGAGTTAAACCTTGCTTTTGATTGAGCCGTTCTGAAACTCTCTTTCTGTAGAAAATGCAATTGGACATTCTGAGCGCTAAGAGGCCTATATTGGGAAAAAGAATATCTACACATAAAAACTACACAGAAGCCTTCTGTGAAACTTTTTCTGTTCTGTGCTTTCAACTAAAAGTGTTGAACTTTGTTTTGATTGAGCCGTTCTGAAACACTCTTTCTGTAGAAAATGAAAGTGGACATTCGGAGCGCTAAGATTGTATTAGTGGAAAAAGGAATATCTCCAAATAAAAACTACACAGAAGCATTCTCTGAAACTTATTTCTGATCTGTGCATTCAGTTAACAGATCTAAACCATACTTTTGATTGAGCAGTTATGAAACACTCTTTGTGTAGAAAATGCAAGGGGACCTTCGGAGCGCTAAGATTGTAATAGAGGAAAAAGGAATATCTCCAAATAAAAACTACACAGAAGCATTCTCAGAAACTCCTTTCTGTTCTCTGAATTCAACTAACAGAGTTTAGCCTTACTTTTGAAGGAACAGTTCTGAAACACTCTTTGTGTAGAAACTGCCAGTGGACATTCGGAGCGCTAAGTGGGTAATAGTCAATAAAGGAATATCTTCAACTAAATACTACACAGAAGCATTCTGTGAAACTTCTTTCTGTTCTGTGCATTCAACTAAAAGAAGTGAACCTTACTTTTCATTGAGCCGTTCTGAAACACTCTTTCTATAGAAACTGCAATTGGACATTCTGAGCGCTAAGAGGCATATATTGGTAAAAAGAATATTTTCATATAAACACTACACAGAAGCATTCTGTTAAACTTCTTTCTGATCTGTGCATTCAGCTAACAGAGTTAAACCATACTTTTGATTGAGCAGTTCTGAAACACTCTTTCTGTAGAAAATGCTACTGGACATTGGAGCGCTAAGTGGGTAATAGTGGAAAAAGGAATATGTTCAAATATAAACTACACAGAAGCATTCTGTGAAACTTCTTTCTGTTCTGTGCATTCAAATAACTGAGTTGAACCTTACTTTTGATGGAGCCGTTCTCAAACACTCTTTCTGTAGAAACTGCAATTGGACATTCTGAGCGCTAAGAGGCTTATATTGGGAAAAGGAATATCTTCAAATAAAAACTACACAGAAGCATTCTGTGAAACTTATTTCTGATATGGGCATTCAACTAATAGAGTAAAACCATACTTTTGATTGAGCCGTTGTGAACACTCCTTCTGTAGATAATGGAAGTGGACCTTCGGAGCGCTAAGAGGGTAATACTGGAAAAAGTAATATCTTCAAATATAAACTACACAGAATCATTCTGTTAAACTTCTTTCTGATCTGTGCATTCAACTAACAGAATTAAACCATACTTTTGATAGATCAGTTCTAAACACTCTTTCTGTAGAAAATGCAACTGGACATTTGGAGCGCTAAGAGGGTAGTAGTGGAAAAAGGAATATATTCAAATATAAGCTACACAGAAGAATTCTGTGAAACATCTTTCTGATCTGAGCATTCAGCTAACAGAGTTAAACCATACTTTTGATTGAGGAGATTTGAAACACTCTGTCTGTACAAAATGCAACTTTACATACGGAGCGCTAAGTGGGTAATAATGGAAAAAGGAATATGTTCAAATATAAACTACACAGAAGCATTGTATGAAACTCCTTTATGTTCTGTGCATTCAACTAACAGAGTTGAACCTTACTTTTGATTGAGCCGTTCTGAAACACTCTTTGTGTAGAAACTGCAATTGGATATTCTGAGCGCTAAGAGGCATATATTGGGAAAAATAATATCTTCAAATAAAAACTACACAGCAGCATTGTGTGAAACTTATTTCTGATATGTCCATTCAGCTAACAGAGTTAAACCATACTTTTGATTGCGCAGTTCTGAACACTCTTTCTTTAGAAAATGCAAGTGGACATTCGGAGCGCTAATACGGTAATAGTGGAAAAAGGAATATATTCAATTATAAACTACACAGAAGCATTGTATGAAACAACTTTGTGTTCTGTACATTCAACTAACAGAGTTGAACCTTCCTTTTGATTGAGCCGTTCTTAAACACTGTTTCTGTAGAAACTGTAATTGGACATTCTGAGCGCTAGGAGGCCTATATTGCGAAAAATAATATATTCAAATAAAAACTACACAGAAGCATTGTGTGAAACTTATTTCTGATACGTGCATTCAGCTAACAGATTTAAACCATACATTTGATTGCACAGTTCTTAACACTCTTTCTGTAGAAAATGCAAGTGGACTTTCGGAGCGCTAAGAGGGTAATAGTGGAAAAAGGAATATATTCAAATATAAATTACACAGAAGCTTTCTGTGAAACTTCTTTCTGATCTCTGCATTCAACTAACTGAGTTAAAACTTGCTTTTGATTGAGCCGTTCTGAAACACTCTTTCTGTAGAAATTGCAATTGGACATTCTGAGCGCTAAGAGGCCTATATTGGGAAAAATAATATCTACACATGAAAACTACACAGAAGCACTCTGTGAAACTTCTTTCTGTTCTGTGAATTCAACTAAAAGTGTTGAACCTTAGTTTTGATTGAGCCGTTCTGAAACACTCTTTCTGTAGAAAATGCAAGTGGACATTCGGAGCGCTAAGATTGTAATAGTGAAAAAAGGAATATCTCCAAATAAAAACTCCACAGAAGCATTCTCTGAACCTCCTTTCTGTTCTCTGCATTCAACTAACAGAGCTGAGCCTTACTTTTGAAGGTGCAGTTCTGAAACACTCTTTGTGTAGGAACTGCCAGTGGACATTCGGAGCGCTACGACGGTAATAGTCGAAAAAGGAATATCTTCAACTAAATACTACACAGAAGCATTCTGTGAAACATCTTTCTGTTCTGTGCATTCAACTAAAATAGTTGAACATTAGTTTTGATTGAGCCGTTCTGAAACACTCTTTCTGTAGAAAATGAAAGTGGAGATTTGGAGCGCTAACAGTGTAATAGTGGAAAAAGGAATATCTTCAAATATAAACTACACAGAATCATTCTGTGAAACTTCTTTCTGATCTGAGCATTCAGGTAACAGAGTTAAAACATACTTTTGATTGAGCAGTTCTGAACACTCTTTCTGTAGAAAATGCAACTGGACATTTGGAGCGCTACGAGGGTAGTAGTGGAAAAAGGTGTATATTCAAATATAAACTACACAGAAGCATTCTGTGAAACTTCTTTCTGATCTGAGCATTCAGCTAACAGAGTTAAACCATACTTTTGATTGAGCAGTTTTGAAAAACTCTCTCTGTAGAAAATGCAATTGGACATTCGGAGCGCTAAGTGGGTAATAATGGAAAAAGGAATATGTTCAAATATAAACTAAACAGAAGCATTGTATGAAACTTCTTTCTGTTCTGTGCATTCAACTAACAGATTTGAAACTTACTTTTGATTGAGCCGTTCTGAAACACTTTCTGTAGAAACTGCAATTGGACATTCTGAGCGCTAAGAGGCCTATATTGGGAAAAATAATATCTTCAAATAAAAATTACACAGCAGCATTGTGTGAATCTTATTTCTGATATGTGCATTCAGCTAACAGAGTTAAACCATACTTTTGATTGAGCAGTTCTGAACACTCTTTCTGTAGAAAGTGCAACTGGACATTTGGAGCGCTAAGAGGGTAGTAGTTGAAAAAGAATATATTCAAATATAAACTACAGAGAAACATTCTGTGAAACTTTTTCTGATCTGAGCATTCAGCTAACAGAGTTAAACCATACTTTTGATTGAGCAGTTTTGAAACACTCTGTCTGTAGAAAATTCAACTGGACATTCGGAGCGTTAAGTGGGTAATAGTGGAAAAAGGAATATGTTCAAATATAAACTACACAGAAGCATTGTATGAAACAACTTTGTGTTCTGTACATTCAACTAACAGAGTTGAACCTTACTTTTGATTGAGCCGTTCTTAAACACTGTTTCTGTAGAAACTGTAATTGGACATTCTGAGCGCTAGGAGGCCTATATTGCGAAAAATAATATATTCAAATAAAAACTACACAGAAGCATTGTGTGAAACTTATTTGTGATATGTGCATTCAGCTAACAGAGTTAAAGCATACATTTGATTGCACAGTTCTGAACACTCTTTCTGTAGAAAATGCAAGTGGACATTCGGAGCGCTAAGAGGGTAATAGTGGAAAAAGCAATATATTCATATATAAACTACACAGAAGCATTCTGTGAAACTTCTTTCTGATCTCTGCATTCAACTAACTGAGTTAAACCTTGCTTTTGATTGAGCCGTTCTGAAACGCTCTTTCTGTAGAAAATGCAATTGGACATTCTGAGCGCTAAGAGGCCTATATTGGGAAAAAGAATATCTACACATAAAAACTACACAGAAGCCTTCTGTGAAACTTTTTCTGTTCTGTGCTTTCAACTAAAAGTGTTGAACCTTTGTTTTCATTGAGCCGTTCTGAAACACTCATTCTGTAGAAAATGAAAGTGGACATTCTGAGCGCTAAGATTGTATTAGTGGAAAAAGGAATATCTCCAAATAAAAACTACACAGAAGCATTCTCTGAAACTTATTTCTGATCTGTGCATTCAGTTAACAGATCTAAACCATACTTTTGATTGAGCAGTTATGAAACACTCTTTGTGTAGAAAATGCAAGGGGACCTTCGGAGCGCTAAGATTGTAATAGAGGAAAAAGGAATATCTCCAAATAAAAACTACACAGAAGCATTCTCAGAAACTCCTTTCTGTTCTCTGAATTCAACTAACAGAGTTTAGCCTTACTTTTGAAGGAACAGTTCTGAAACACTCTTTGTGTAGAAACTGCCAGTGGACATTCGGAGCGCTAAGTGGGTAATAGTCAATAAAGGAATATCTTCAACTAAATACTACACAGAAGCATTCTGTTAAACTTCTTTCTGTTCTGTGCATTCAACTAAAAGAAGTGAACCTTAGTTTTCATTGAGCCGTTCTGAAACACTCTTTCTATAGAAACTGCAATTGGACATTCTGAGCGCTAAGAGGCATATATTGGTAAAAAGAATATTTTCATATAAACACTACACAGAAGCATTCTGTTAAACTTCTTTCTGATCTGTGCATTCAGCTAATAGAGTTAAACCATACTTTTGATTGAGCAGTTCTGAAACACTCTTTCTGTAGAAAATGCTACTGGACATTTGGAGCGCTAAGTGGGTAATAGTGGAAAAAGGAATATGTTCAAATATAAACTACACAGAAGCATTCTGTGAAACTTCTTTCTGTTCTGGGCATTCAAATAACTGAGTTGAACCTTACTTTTGATGGAGCCGTTCTGAAACACTCTTTCTGTAGAAACTGCAATTGGATATTCTGAGCGCTAAGAGGCCTATATTGGGAAAAAGAATATCTTCAAATAAAAACTACACAGAAGAATTCTGTGAAACTTATTTCTGATATGGGCATTCAACTAATAGAGTAAAACCATACTTTTGATTGAGCCGTTCTGAACACTCTTTCTGTAGAAAATGCAAGTGGACATTCGGAGCGCTAAGAGGGTAATACTGGAAAAAGTAATATCTTCAAATATAAACTACACAGAATAATTCTGTGAAACTTCTTTCTGATCTGTGCATTCAGCTAACAGAGTTAAACCATACTTTTCATTGAGAAGTTCTGAACACTCTTTCTGTAGAAAATGCAACTGGACATTTGGAGCGCTAAGAAGGTAGTAGTGGAAATAGAATGTATTCAAATATAAACTACACAGAAGCATTCTGTGAAACTTCTTTCTGATCTGAGCATTCAGCTAACAGAGTTAAACCATTCTTTTGATTGAGCAGTTTTGAAACACTCTGTCTGTAGAAAATGCAACTGGACATTCGGAGTGCTAAGTGGGTAATAGTGGAAAAAGGAATATGTTCAAATATAAACTACACAGAAGCATTGTATGAAACATCTTTCTCTTCTATACATTCAACTAACAGAGTTGAACCTTACTTTTGATTGAGCCGTTCTTAAACACTCTTTCTGTAGAAACTGTAATTGGACATTCTGAGCGCTAAGAGGCCTATATTGTGAAAAATAATATATTCAAATAAAAATTACACAAAAGCATTGTGTGAAACTTATTTGTGATATGTGCATTCAGCTAACAGAGTTAAACCATACTTTTGATTGCACAGTTCTGAATACTCTTTCTGTAGAAAATGCAAGTGGACATTCCGAGCGCTAAGAGGGTAATAGTGGAAAAAGCAATATATCCAAATGTAAACTACACAGAAGCATTCTGTGAAACTTCTTTCTGTTCTCTGCATTCAACTAACTGTGTTGAACCTTGCTTTTGATTGAGCCGTTCTGAAACACTCTTTCTGTAGAAAATGCAATTGGACATTCTGAGCGCTAAGAGGCCTATATTGGGAAAAAGACTATCTACAAATAAAAACTACACAGAAGCATTCTGTGAAACTTCTTTCTGTTCTGTGCATTCAACTAAAAGTGTTGAAGCTTAGTTTTGATTGAGCCGTTCTGAAACACTCTTTCTGTAGAAAATGCAAGTGGACATTCGGAACGCTAAGATTGTAATAGTGGAAAAAGGAATATCTCCAAATAAAAACTACACAGAAGCATTCTCTGAAACTCCTTTCTGTTCTCTGCATTCAACTAACAGAGCTGAGTCACAGTTTTGAAGGAGCAGTTCTGAAACACTCTTTGCGTAGGAACTGCCAGTGGACATTCGGAGCGCTAAGACGGTAATAGTCGAAAAAGTAATATCTTCAACTAAATACTACACAGAAGCATTCTGTGAAACTACTTTCTGTTCTGTGCATTCAACTAAAAGAGTTGAAACTTAGTTTTGATTGAGCCGTTCTGAAACACTCTTTCTGTAGAAAATGAAAGTGGAGATTCGGAGCGCTAAGAGGGTAATAGTGGAAAAAGGACTATCTTCAAATATAAACTACACAGATTCATTCTGTGAAACTTCTTTCTGATATGTGCATTCAGCTAACAGAGTTAAAGCATACTTTTGATAGAGCAGTTCTGAACACTCTTTCTGTAGAAAATGCAACTGGACATTTGGAGCGCTAAGAGGGTAGTAGTGGAAAAAGGAATATATTCAAATATAAGCTACACAGAAGCATTCTGTGAAACTTCTTTCTGATCTGAGCATTCGGCTAACAGAGTTAAACCATACTTTTGATTGAGGAGATTTGAAACACTCTGTCTGTAGAAAATGCAACTGGACATTCGGAGCGCTAAGTGGGTAATAATGGAAAAAGGAATATGTTCAATATAAACTACACAGAAGCATTGTATGAAACTTCTTTCTGTTCTGTGCATTCAAGTAACAGAGTTGAAGCTTACTTTTGATTGAGCCGTTCTGAAACACTCTTTCTGTAGAAAGAGCAATTGGACATTCTGAGATCTAAGAGGCCTATATTGGGAAAAATAATATCTTCAAATAAAAACTACACAGAAGCATTGTGTGAAACTTATTTCTGATCTGTGCATTCAGCTAACAGAGTTAAACCATACTTTTGATTGCGCAGTTCTGAACACTCTTTCTGTAGAAAATGCAAGTGGACATTCGCAGCGCTAATACGGTAATAGTGGAAAAAGGAATATATTCAATTATAAACTACACAGAAGCATTCTGTGAAACTTCTTTCTGTTCTGTGCATTCAACTAACTGAGTTGAACCTTTCTTTTGATGGAGCCGTTGTGAAACACTCTTTCTGTAGAAATTGCAATTGGACATTCTGACCGCTAAAAGGCCTATATTGGGAAAAAGAATATCTACAAATAAAAACTACACAGAAGCATTCTGTGAAACTTCTTTCGGATCTGTGCATTCAACTAACAGAGTAAAACCATACTTTTGATTGAGCCGTTCTGAACACTCTTTCTGTAGAAAATGCAAGTGGACATTCGGAGCGCTAAGAGGGTAATAGTTGAAAAAGGAATATATTCAAATATAAACTACACAGAAGCATTCTGTGAAACTTCTTTCTGTTCTGTGCATTCAACTAACAGAGTTGAATCTTACTTTTGATTGAGCCGTTCTGAAACACTCTTTCTGTAGAAACTGCAATTGGACTTTCTAAGCGCTAAGAGGCCTACATTGTTAAAAAGAATATCTTCAAATAAAAACTACACAGAAGCATTCTGTGAAACTTATTTCTGATATGTGCATTCAGTTAACAGAGCTAAACCATACTTTTGATTGAGCAGTTATGAAACATTCTTTGTGTAGAAAATGCAAGTGAACCTTCGGAGCGCTAAGATTTTTATAGAGGAAAAACGATTATCTCCAAATAAAAACCACACAGAAGCATTCTCTGAAACTCTTTCTGTTCTCTGAATTCAACTAACAGAGTTTAGCCTTACTTTTGAAGGAACAGTTCTGAAACACTCTTTGTGTAGAAACTGCCAGTGGACATTCGCAGCGCTAAGTGTGTAATAGTCAATAAAGGGATATCTTCAACTGAATACTACACAGAAGCATTCTGTGAAACTTCTTCCTGTTTTGTGCATTCAACTAAAAGAGGTGAACCTTACTTTTCATTGAGCCGTTCTGAAACACTCTTTCTATAGAAACTGCAATTGGACATTCTGAGCGCTAAGAGGCCTATATTGGTAAAAAGAATATTTTCATATAAACACTACACAGAAGCATTCTGTGAAACTTCTTTCTGATCTGGGCATTCAGCTAACAGAGTTAAACCATACTTTTGATTGAGCAGTTCTGAAACACTCTTTCTGTAGAAAATGCTACAGGACATTTGGAGCGCTAAGTGGGTAATAGTGGAAAAAGGAATATCTTCAAATATCAACTACACAGAATCATTCTGTGAAACTTATTTCTGATCTGTGCATCCAGTTAACAGAGTTAAACCATACTTTTGATTGAGCAGTTCTGAACACTCTTTCTGTGGAAAATGCAACTGGACATTTTGAGCGCTAAAAGGGTAGTAGTGGAAAAAGGAATGTCTTCAAATATAAACTACACAGAAGCATTGTATGAAACTTCTTTCTGTTCTGTGCATTCAACTAACAGATTTGAACCTTATTTTTGATTGAGCCGTTCTGAAACTCTCTTTCTGTAGAAAATGCAAGTGGATATTCGGAGCGCTAAGACGGTAATACTGGAAAAGGAATATATTCAAATATAAACTACACAGAAGCATTCTGTGAAACTTCTTTCTGTTCTGTGCATTCAAATAACTGAGTTGAACCTTACTTTTGATGGAGGGATTCTGAAACACTCTTTCTGTAGAAACTGCAATTGGACATTCTGAGAGCTAAGAGGCCTATATTGGGAAAAAGAATATTTTCAAATAAAAATTACACAGAAGCATTCTGTGAAACTTATTTCTGATATGGGCATTCAACTAACAGAGTAAAACCATACTTTTGATTGAGCAGTTCTGAACACTCTTTCTGTAGAGAATGCAAGTGTACATTCGGAGCTCTAAGAGGGTAATACTGGAAATAGTAATATCTTCAAATATAAACTACACAGAATTATTCTGTGAAACTTCTTTCTGATCTGTGCATTCAGCTAACAGAATTAAACCATAATTTTGATTGAGCAGTTCTGAACACTCTTTCTGTAGAAAATGCAACTGGACATTTGGAGCGCTAAGATTGTAGTAGTGGAAAAAGAAATATATTCAAATATAAACTACACAGAAGCATTCTGTGAAAGTTCTTTCTGATCTGAGCATTCAGCTAACAGAGTTAAACCATACTTTTGACTGAGCAGTTTTGAAACACTCTGTCTGTAGAAAATGCAACTGGACATTCGGAGCGCTAAGTTGGTAATAGTGGAAAAAGGAATATGTTCAAATATAAACTACACAGAAGCATTGTATGAAACATCTTTCTGTTCTGTATATTCAACTAACTGAGTTGAACCTTGCTTTTGATTGAGCCGTTCTGACACTCTTTCTCTAGAAACTGCATTTGGACAATATGAGCCCAAAGAGGCTTATATTGGGAAAAATAATATATTCAAATAAAAACTACACAGAAGCATTGTGTGAAACTTACTTCTGATATGTGCATTCAGCTAACAGAGTTAAACCATACTTTTGATTGCACTGTTCTGAACACTCTTTCTGTAGAAAATGCAAGTGGACATTCGGAGCGCTAAGAGGGTAATAGTGAAAAAAGCAATATACCCAAATATAAACTACACAGAAGCCTTCTATGAAACTTCCATCTGTTCTCTGCATTCAACTAACTGAGTTGAACCTTGCTTTTGATTGAGCCGTTCTGGAACACTCTTTCTGTAGCAAATGCAATTGGACATTCTGAGCGCTAAGAGGCCTATATTGGGAAAAAGAATATCTACAAATAAAAACTACACAGAATCATTCCGTGAAACTTCTTTCTGTTCTGTGCATTCAACTAAAAGTGTTCAACCTTAGTTTTGATTGAGCCGTTCTGAAACACTCTTTTTGTAGAAAATGCAAGAGGACATTCCGAGCGCTAAGATAGTAATAGTGGAAAAAGGAATATATCCAAATAAAAACTACACAGAAGCATTCTCTGAAACTCCTTTCTGTTCTCTGCATTCAACTAACAGAGCTGAGCCTTACTTTTGAAGGAGCAGTTCTGAAACACTCTTTGTGTAGAAACTGCCAGTGGAAATTCAGAGCGCTAAGAGGGTAATAGTCGAAAAAGGAATATCTTCAACTAAATACTACACAGAAGCATTCTGTGAAACTTCTTTCTGTTCTGTGCATTCAACTAAAAGAGCTGAACCTTAGTTTTGATTGAGCCATTCTGAAACACTCTTTCTGTAGAAAATGAAAGTGGAGATTCGGAGCGCTAAGAGGGTAATAGTGGAAAAATGATTATCTTCAAATATAAACTACACAGAATCATTCTGTGAAACTTCTTTCTGATATGTGCATTCAGCTAACAGAGTTAAACCATACTTTTGATACTGCAGTTCTGATCACTCTTTCTGTAGAAAATGCAACTGGACATTTGGAGCGCTATGAGGGTAGTAGTGGAAAAAGGATTATATTCAAATATAAGCTACACAGAAGCATTCTGTGAAACTTCTTTCTGATCTGAGCATTCAGCTAACAGAGTTAAACCATACTTTTGATTGCGCAGTTCTGAACACTCTTTCTGTAGAAAATGCAAGTGGACATTCGGAGCGCTAATACGGTAATAGTGGAAAAATTAATATATTCAATTATAAACTACACAGAAGCATTGTATGAAACTTCATTCTCTTCTGCGCATTCAACTAACAGAGTTGAACCTTATTTTTGATTCAGCCGTTCTGAAACACTCTTTCTGTAGAAAATGCAAGTGGATATTCTGAGCGCTAAGACGGTAATACTGGAAAAGGAATATATTCAAATATAAACTACACAGAAGCATTCTGTGAAACTTCTTTCTGTTCTGTGCATTCAACTAACTGAGTTGAACCTTACTTTTGATGGAGCCGTTCTGAAACACTCTTTCTTTAGAAACTGCAATTGGACATTCTGAGCGCTAAGAGGCCTATATTGGGAAAAAGAATATCTTCAAATAAAAACTACACAGAAGCATTCTGTGAAACTTATTTCTGATATGTGCATTCAACTAATAGAGTAAAACCACACTTTTGATTGAGCAGTTCTGAACACTCTTTCTGTAGAAAATGCAAGTGGACATTGGGAGCTCTAAGAGGGTAATACTGGAAATAGTAATATCTTCAAATATAAACCACACAGAATCATTCTATGAAACTTCTTTCTGTTCTGTGCATTCAGCTAACAGAATTAAACCATACTTTTCATTGAGCAGTTCTGAACACTCTTTCTGTAGAAAATGCAACTGGACATTTGGAGCGCTAAGAGGGTAGTAGTGGAAAAAGGAATATATTCAAATATAAACCACACAGAAGCATTCTGTGAAATTTCTTTCTGATCTGAGCATTCAGCTAACAGAGTTAAACCATACTTTTGACTGAGCAGTTTTGAAACACTCTGTTTGTAGAAAATGCAACTGGACATTCGGAGCGCTAAGTGGGTAATAGTGGAAAAAGGAATATGTTCAAATATAAACTACACCGAAGCATTGTATGAAACGTCTTTCTGTTCTGTGCATTCAACTAACAGAGTTGAACCTTAATTTGATTTAGCCGTTGTGAAACACTGTTTCTGTAGAAACTGCAATTGGACATTCTGACCGCTAAAAGGCCTATATTGGGAAAAAGAATATCTACAAATTAAAACTACACAGAAACATTCTGTGAAACTTATTTCTGATATGTGCATTCAGCTAACAGAGTTAAACCATACTTTTGATTGCGCAGTTCTGAACACTCTTTCTGTAGAAAATGCAAGTGGACATTCGGAGCGCTAAGAGGGTAATAGTGGAAAAAGCAATATACTCAAATATAAACTACACAGAAGCATTCTGTGAAACTTCTTTCTGTTCTCTGCATTCAACTAACTGAGTTGAACCTTGCTTTTGATTGAGCCGTTCTGGAACACTCTTTCTGTAGAAAATGCAATTGGACATTCTGAGCACTAAGAGGCCTATATTGGGAAAAAGAATATCTACAAATAAAAACTACACAGAAGCATTCTGTGAAACTTCTTTCTATTCTGTGCATTCAACTAAAAGTGTTGAACCTTTGTTTTGATTGAGCCATTCTAAAACACTCTTTCTGTAGGAAATGCAAGTGGACATTCCGAGCGCTAAGATAGTAATAGTGAAAAAAGGAATATCTCCAAATAAAAACTACACAGAAGCATTCTCTGAAACTCCTTTCTGTTCTCTGCATTCAACTAACAGAGCTGAGCCTTACTTTTGAAGGAGCAGTTCTGAAACACTCTTTATGTAGAAACTGCCCGTGGAAATTCAGAGCGCTAAGAGGGTAATAGTCGAAAAAGGAATATCTTCAACTAAATACTACACAGAAGCATTCTGTGAAACTGCTTTCTGTTCTGTGCATTCAATTAAAAGAGTTGAAACTTAGTTTTGATTGAGCCGTTCTGAAACACTCTTTCTGTAGAAAAGGAAAGTGGAGATTCGTAGGGCTAAGAGGATAATAGTGGAAAAAGGATTATATTCAAATATAAACTACACAGAATCATTCTGTGAAACTTCTTTCTGATATGTACATTCACCTAACAGAGTTAAACCATACATTTGATAGAGCAGTTCTGAACACTCTTTCTGTAGAAAATGCAACTGGACATTTGGAGCGCTAAGAGGGTAGTAATGGAAAAAGGAATATATTCAAATATAAGCTACACAGAAGCATTCTGTGAAACTTCTTTCTGATCTGAGCACTCAGCTAACAGAGTTAAACCATACTTTTGATTGAGGAGATTTGAAACACTCTGTCTGTAGAAAATGCAACTCTACATTCGGATCGCTAAGTGGGTAATAATGGAAAAAGGAATATGTTCAAATATAAACTACACAGAAGCATTGTATGAAACTACTTTCTGTTCTGTGCATTCAACTAACAGAGTTGAACCTTACTTTCGATTGAGCCGTTCTGAAACACTCTTTCTGTAGAAACTGCAATTGGACATTCTGAGCTCTAAGAGGCCTATATTGGGAAAAATAATATCTTCAAATAAAAACTACACAGCAGCATTGTGTGAAACTTCTTTCGGATCTGTGCATTTAACTAACAGAGTAAAACCATATATTTGATTGAGCCGTTCTGAACACTCTTTCTGTAGAAAATGCAAGTGGACATTCGGAGCGCTAAGACGGTAATACTGGAAAAGGAATATATTCAAATATAAACTACACAGAAGCATTCTGTGAAACTTATTTCTGTTCTGTGCAATCAACTAACTGAGTTGAACCTTACTTTTGATGGAGCCGTTCTGAAAAGCTCTTTCTGTAGAAACTGCAATTGGACATTCTGAGCGCTAAGAGGCCTATATTTGGAAAAAGAATATCTTCAAATAAAAACTACACAGAAGCATTCTGTGAAACTTATTTCGGATATGGGCATTCAACTAATAGAGTAAAACCATACTTTTGATTGAGCCGTTCTGAACACTCTTTCTGTAGAAAATGCAATTGGACATTCTGAGCGCTAAGAGGGTAATACTAGAAAAAGTAATATCTAAAAATATAAACTACACAGAATCATTCTGTGAAACTTCTTTCTGATCTGTGCATTCAGCTAACAGAGTTAAACCATACTTTTGATTGAGCAGTTTTGAAACACTCTGTCTGTAGGAAATGCAACTGGACATTCGTAGCGCTAAGTGGGTAATAGTGGAAAAAGGAATATGTTCAAATATAAACTACACAGAAGCATTGTATGAAACACCTTTCTGTTCTGTACACTCAACTAACAGAGTTGAACCTTAGTTTTAATTGAGCCATTCTGAAACACTCTTTCTGTAGAAAATGCAAGTGGACATTCGGAGCGCTAAGTTAGTAATAGTGGAAAAAGGAATATCTCCAAATAAAAACTACACAGAAGCATTCTCTGAAACTCCTTTCTGTTCTCTGCATTCAACTAACAGAGCTGAGCCTTACTTTTGGAGGAGCAGTTCTGAAACACTCTTTTTGTAGAAACTGCCAGTGGAAATTCAGAGCGCTAAGAGGGTAATAGTCGAAAAAGGAATATCTTCAACTAAATACTACACAGAAGCATTCTGTGAAACTTCTTTCTGTTCTGTGCATTCAACTAAAAGAGTTGAACCTTTGTTTTGATTGAGCCGTTCTGAAACACTCTTTCTGTAGAAAATGAAAGTGGAGATTCGGAGCGCTAAGAGGGTAATAGTGGAAAAAGGATTATCTTCAAATATAAACTACACAGAATCATTCTGTGAAACTTCTTTCTGATATGTGCATTCAGCTAACAGAGTTAAACCATACTTTTGATAGTGCAGTTCTGAACACTCTTTCTGTAGAAAATGCAACTGGACATTTGGAGCGCTAAGAGGGTAGTATTGGAAAAAGGAATATATTCAAATATAAGCTACACAGAAGCATTCTGTGAAACTTCTGATCTGAGCATTCCGCTAACAGAGTTAAACCATACTTTTGATTGAGGAGATTTGAAACACTCTGACTGTAGAAAATGCAACTGGACATTCGGAGCACTAAGTGGGTAATAATGGAAAAAGGAATATGTTCAAATATAAACAACACAGAAGCATTGTATGAAACTTCTTTCTGTTCTGTGCATTCAACTAACAGAGTTGAACCTTACTTTTGATTGAGCCGTTCTGAAACACTCTTTCTGTAGAAACTGCAATTGGACATTCTCAGCTCTAAGAGGCCTATATTGGGAATAATAATATCTTCAAATAAAAACTACACAGCAGAATTGTGTGAAACTTATTTCTGATATGTGCATTCAGCTAACAGAGTTAAACCATACTTTTGATTGCGCAGTTCTGAGCACTCTTTCTGTAGAAAATGCAAGTGGACATTCGGAGCGCTAATACGGTAATAGTGGAAAAAGGAATATATTCAATTATAAACTACACAGAAGCATTCTGTGAAACTTCTTTCTGTTCTGTGCATTCAACTAACTGAGTTGAACCTTACTTTTGATGGAGCCGTTGTGAAACACTCTTTCTGTAGAAACTGCAATTGGACATTCTGACCGCTAAAAGGCCTATATTGGGAAAAAGAATATCTACAAATAAAAACTACACAGAAGCATTCTGTGAAACTTCTTTCGGATCTGTGCATTCAACTAACAGAGTAAAACCATACTTTTGATTGAGCCGTTCTGAACACTCTTTCTGTAGAAAATGCAAGTGGACTTTCGGAGCGCTAAGAGCGTAATAGTTGAAAAAGGAATATATTCAAATATAAACTACACAGAAGCATTCTGTGAAACTTCTTTCTGTTCTGTGCATTCAACTAACAGAGTTGAACCTTACTTTTGATTGAGCCGTTCTGAAACACTCTTTCTGTAGAAACTGCAATTGGACTTTCTAAGCGCTAAGAGGCCTACATTGTTAAAAAGAATATCTTCAAATAAAAACTACACAGAAGCATTCTGTGAAACATATTTCTGATATGTGCATTCAGTTAACAGAGCTAAACCATACTTTTGATTGAGCAGTTATGAAACACTCTTTGTGTAGAAAATATAAGTGGACCTTCGGAGCGCTAAGATTGTAATAGGGGAAAAAGGATTATCTCCAAATAAAAACCACACATAAGCATTCTCTGAAACTCCTTTCTGTTCTCTGAATTCAACTAATAGAGTTGAGCCTTACTTTTGAAGGAACAGTTCTGAAACACTCTTTGTGTAGAAACTGTCAGTGGACATTCAGAGCGCTAAGTGGGTAATAGTCAATAATGTAATATCTTCAACTAAATACTACACAAAAGCATTCTGTGAAACTACTTTCTGTTCTGTGCATTCAACTAAAAGAAGTGAACCTTACTTTTCATTGAGCCGTTCTGAAACACTCTTTCTATAGAAACTGCAATTGGACATTCTGAGCGCTAAGAAGCCTATATTGGTAAAAAGAATATTTACATATAAACACTACACAGAAGCATTCTGTGAAACTTCTTTCTGATCTGTGCATTCAGCTAACAGAGTTAAACCATACTTTGGATTGAGCAGTTCTGAAACACTCTTTCTGTAGAAAATGCTACTGGACATTTGGAGCGCTAAGTGGGTAATAGTGGAAAAAGGAATATCTTCAAATATAAACTACACAGAATCATTGTGTGAAACTTCTCTCTGATCTGTGCATTCAGCTAACAGAGTTAAAGCATACTTCTGATTGAGCAGTTCTGAACACTCTTTCTGTAGAAAATGCAACTGGACATTTGGAGCGCTAAGAGGGTAGTAGTGGAAAAAGTAATATATTCAAATATAAACTACACAGAAGCATTGTATGAAACTCCTTTCTCTTCTGTGCATTTAACTAACAGAGTTGAACCTTATTTTTGATTGAGCCGTTCTGAAACACTCTTTCTTTAGAAAATGCAAGTGGATATTCGCAGCGCTAAGACGGTAATACTGGAAAAGGAATATATTCAAATATAAACTACACAGAAGCATTCTGTGAAACTTATTTCTGTTCTGTGCATTCAACTAACTGAGTTGAACCTTACTTTTGATGGAGCCGTTCTGAAAATCTCTTTCTGTAGAAACTGCAATTGGACATTCTGAGCGCTAAGAGGCCTATATTTTGAAAAAGAATATCTTCAAATAAAAACTACACAGAAGCATTCTGTGAAACTTATTTCGGATATGGGCATTCAACTAATAGAGTAAAACCATACTTTTGATTGAGCCGTTCTGAACACTCTTTCTGTAGAAAATGCAAGTGGACATTCTGAGCGCTAAGAGGGTAATACTAGAAAAAGTAATATCTTCAAATATAAACTACACAGAATCATTCTGTGAAACTTCTTTCTGATCTGTGCATTCAGCTAACAGAATTAAACCATACTTTTCATTGAGCATTTCTGAACACTCTTTCTGTAGAAAATGCAACTAGACATTTGGAGCGATAAGAGGGTAGTAGTGGAAAAAGGAATATATTCAAATATAAACTACACGGAAGCATTCTGTGAAACTTCTTTCTGATCTGAGCATTCAGCTAACAGAGTTAAACCATACTTTTGACTGAGCAGTTTTGAAACACTCTGTCTCTAGAAAATGCAACTGGACATTCGGAGCGCTAAGTGGGTAATAGTGGAAAAAGGAATATGTTCAAATATAAACTACACAGAAGCATTGTATGAAACATCTTTCTGTTCTGTACATTCAACTAACAGAGTTGAAACATACTTTTGATTGAGCCGTTCTGAAACACTCTTTCTGTAGAAACTGCAATTGGACATTCTGAGCCCTAAGAGGCCTATATTGGGAAAAATAATATATTCAAATAAAAACTACACAGAGGCATTGTGTGAAACTTATTTCTGATATGTGCATTCAGCTAACAGAGTTAAACCATACTTTTGATTGCGCAGTTCTGAACACTCTTTCTGTAGAAAATGCAAGTTGAAATTCGGAGCGCTAAGAGGGTAATAGTGGAAAAAGCAATATACTCAAATATAAACTACAAAGAAGCATTCTGTGAAACTTCTTTCTGTTCTCTGCATTCAACTAACTGAGTTGAACCTTGCTTTTGATTGAGCCGTTCTGGAACACTCTTTCTGTAGAAAATGCAATTGGACATTCTGAGCGCTAAGAGGCCTATATTGGGAAAAATAATATCTACAAATAAAAACTACACAGAAGCATTCTGTGAAACTTCTTTCTGTTCTGTGCATTCAACTAAAAGTGTTGAACCTTAGTTTTGATTGAGCCGTTCTGAAACACTCTTTCTGTAGAAAATGCAACTGGACATTTGGAGCGCTAAGAGGGTAGTAGTGGAAAAAGGAATATATTCAAATATAAGCTACACAGAAGCATTCTGTGAAACTTCTTTCTGATCTGAGCATTCCGCTAACAGAGTTAAACCATACTTTTGATTGAGGAGATTTGAAACACTCTGACTGTTGAAAATGCAACTGGACATTCGGAGCGCTAAGTGGGTAATAATGGAAAAAGGAATATGTTCAAATATAAACAACACAGAAGCATTGTATGAAACTTCTTTCTGTTCTGTGCATTCAACTAACAGAGTTGAACCTTACTTTTGATTGAGCCGTTCTGAAACACTCTTTCTGTAGAAACTGCAATTGGACATTCTCAGCTCGAAGAGGCCTATATTGGGAATAATAATATCTTCAAATAAAAACTACACAGCAGCATTGTGTGAAACTTATTTCTGATATGTGCATTCAGCTAACAGAGTTAAACCATACTTTTGATTGCACAGTTCTGAACACTCTTTCTGTAGAAAATGCAAGTGGACATTCGGAGCGCTAATACGGTAATAGTGGAAAAAGTAATATATTCAATTATAAACTACACAGAAACATTCTGTGAAACTTCTTTCTGTTCTGTGCATTCAACTAACTGAGTTGAACCTTACTTTTGATGGAGCCGTTGTGAAACACTCTTTCTGTAGAAACTGCAATTGGACATTCTGACCGCTAAAAGGCCTATATTGGGAAAAAGAATATCTACAAATAAAAACTACACAGAAGCATTCTGTGAAACTTCTTTCTGATCTGTGCATTCAACTAACAGAGTAAAACCATACTTTTGATTGAGCCGTTCTGAACACTCTTTCTGTAGAAAATGCAAGTGGACATTCGGAGCGCTAAGAGGGTAATAGTTGAAAAAGGAATATATTCAAATATAAACTACACAGAAGCATTCTGTGAAACTTCTTTCCGTTCTGTGCATTCAACTAACAGAGTTGAACCTTACTTTTGATTGAGCCGTTCTGAAACACTCTTTCTGTAGAAACTGCAATTGGACTTTCTAAGCGCTAAGAGGCCTACATTGTTAAAAAGAATATCTTCAAATAAAAACTACACAGAAGCATTCTGTGAAACATATTTCTGATACGTGCATTCAGTTAACAGAGCTAAACCATACTTTTGATTGAGCAGTTATGAAACACTCTTTGTGTAGAAAATATAAGTGGACCTTCGGAGCGCTAAGATTGTAATAGGGGAAAAAGGATTATCTCCAAATAAAAACCACACAGAAGCATTCTCTGAAACTCCTTTCTGTTTTCTGAATTCAACTAACAGAGTTGAGCCTTACTTTTGAAGGAACAGTTCTGAAACACTCTTTGTGTAGAAACTGCCAGTGGACATTCGGAGGGCTAAGTGGGTAATAGTCAATAAAGGATTATCTTCAACTAAATACTACACAGAAGCATTCTGTGAAACTACTTTCTGTTCTGTGCATTCAACTAAAAGAGGTGAACCTTACTTTTCATTGAGCCGTTCTGAAACACTCTTTCTATAGAAACTGCAATTGGACATTCTGAGCGCTAAGAGGCCTATATTGGTAAAAAGAATATTTTCATATAAACACTACACAGAAGCATTCTGTGAAACTTCTTTCTGATCTGTGGATTCAGCTAACAGAGTTAAACCACACTTTGGATTGAGCAGTTCTGAAACACTCTTTCTGTAGAAAATGCTACTGGACATTTGGAGCGCTATGTGGGTAATAGTGGAAAAAGGAATATCTTCAAATTTAAACTACACAGAATCATTCTGTGAAACTTCTTTCTGATCTGTGCATTCAGCTAACAGAGTTAAACCATACTTTTGATTGAGCAGTTCTGAACACTCTTTGTGTAGAAAATGCAACTGGACATTTGGAGCGCTAAGAGGGTAGTAGTGGAAAAAGTAATATATTCAAATATAAACTACACAGAAGAATTGTATGAAACTCCTTTCTCTTCTGTGCATTTAACTAACAGAGTTGAACCTTATTTTTGATTGAGCCGTTCTGAAACACTCTTTCTTTAGAAAATGCAAGTGGATATTCGCAGCGCTAAGACGGTAATACTGGAAAGGGAATATATTCAAATATAAACTACACAGAAGCATTCTGTGAAACTTATTTCTGTTCTGTGCATTCAACTAACTGAGTTGAACCTTACTTTTGATGGAGCCGTTCTGAAAAGCTCTTTCTGTAGAAACTGCAATTGGACATTCTGAGCGCTAAGAGGCCTATATTTTGAAAAAGAATATCTTCAAATAAAAACTACACAGAAGCATTCTGTGAAACTTATTTCGGATATGGGCATTCAACTAATAGAGTAAAACCATACTTTTGATTGAGCCGTTCTGAACACTCTTTCTGTAGAAAATGCAAGTGGACATTCTGAGCACTAAGAGGGTAATACTAGAAAAAGTAATATCTTCAAATATAAACTACACAGAATCATTCTGTGAAACTTCTTTCTGATCTGTGCATTCAGCTAACAGAATTAAACCATACTTTTCATTGAGCAGTTCTGAACACTCTTTCTGTAGAAAATGCAACTAGACATTTGGAGCGATAAGAGGGTAGTAGTGGAAAAAGGAATATATTCAAATATAAACTACACGGAAGCATTCTGTGAAACTTCTTTCTGATCTGAGAATTCAGCTAACAGAGTTAAACCATACTTTTGAGTGAGCAGTTTTGAAACACTCTGTCTGTAGAAAATGCAACTGGACATTCGGAGCGCTAAGTGGGTAATAGTGGAAAAAGGAATATGTTCAAATATAAACTACACAGAAGCATTGTATGAAACACCTTTCTGTTCTGTACATTCAACTAACAGAGTTGAACCTTAGTTTTGATTGAGCCGTTCTGAAACACTCTTTCTGTAGAAAATGCAAGTGGACATTCGGAGCGCTAAGTTAGTAATAGTGGAAAAAGGAATATCTCCAAATAAAAACTTCACAGAAGCATTCTCTGAATCTCCTTTCTGTTCTCTGCATTCAACTAACAGAGCTGAGCCTTACTTTTGGAGGAGCAGTTCTGAAACACTCTTTGTGTAGAAACTGCCAGTGGAAATTCAGAGCGCTAAGAGGGTAATAGTCGAAAAAGGAATATCTTCAACTAAATACTACACAGAAGCATTCTGTGAAACTTCTTTCTGTTCTGTGCATTCAACTAAAAGAGTTGAACCTTAGTTTTGATTGAGCCGTTCTGAAACACTCTTTCTGTAGAAAATGAAAGTGGAGATTCGGAGCGCTAAGAGGGTAATAGTGGAAAAAGGATTATCTTCAAATATAAACTACACAGAATCATTCTGTGAAACTTCTTTCTGATATGTGCATTCAGCTAACAGAGTTAAACCATAGTTTTGATAGTGCAGTTCTGAACACTCTTTCTGTAGAAAATGCAACTGGACATTTGGAGCGCTAAGAGGGTAGTATTGGAAAAAGGAATATATTCAAATATAAGCTACACAGAAGCATTCTGTGAAACTTCTTTCTGATCTGAGCATTCCGCTAACAGAGTTAAACCATACTTTTGATTGAGGAGATTTGAAACACTCTGACTGTAGAAAATGCAACTGGACATTCGGAGCGCTAAGTGGTAATAATGGAAAAAGGAATATGTTCAAATATAAACTAAACAGAAGCATTGTATGAAACTTCTTTCTGTTCTGTGCATTCAACTAAAAGAGTTGAACCTTACTTTTGATTGAGCCGTTCTGAAACACTCTTTCTGTAGAAACTGCAATTGGACATTCTCAGCTCTAAGAGGCCTATATTGGGAATAATAATATCTTCAAATAAAAACTACACAGCAGAATTGTGTGAAACTTATTTCTGATATGTGCATTCAGCTAACAGAGTTAAACCATACTTTTGATTGCGCAGTTCTGAACACTCTTTCTGTAGAAAATGCAAGTGGACATTCGGAGCGCTAAGTTGGCAGCAATATGCAGGGAAACCATACCTCCAACTGAGTGGATAAGCCTCCAACTGAGTGGATAAGCCTCCTTCATAAGTGGACCGAGGATTGTTCTTGTTGGGCCTGTGCTCTGATTTGGAGACAAAGAACCAGGTATAACCACTATTGCTGCATATACACAGCAGGCAGTAACGTATATTCTGATCCTGCCATTGTCTTTCTTAAACTGACCAGGAGTCCTTATCATAAAGTTCAAATCCCCTTCCATTATCTTCCTGTTTCAGCTGATACCACTGTCCTCTGGACTAAGCCCCAGGCACATTAAGTTTCTAAGTTGACATTTTTAATTAAGTTTTAAAGACATATTTGGAGAATTTTTTAATGCACAAGTATATGTCCAGCTCAAATAATTCCACTTTCAATGTGCTTTCCTGGGTTTCTTGAATGCCATTGAGAAATTACAGTACATATAAAGAAAATAGAAAAGAATTAGTAATCACTGAATCAATGATTAGCGAAAAAAAACAGCAAAAGCTAAAGCTTTTCAGCAATTAAGTTCACCAATTTCAGTAAATAACTCAAGTGAAAAAAATTAATTTATCTACTTGAAAATGGCTAATGCAGAGTCAAAGATTAAAATGTTGGAAATAAATTTTCTTCTTCCACGCCAACCTTTAAGGAAAATATTATTGAACTCTTCTGGAACACAAAATCTTTGCAACCAGCATTATTATGTATATTATCCACTTACATTAAATTAAAACTCTATATGCATGAGGGAATGTTTCTTCAAATATTAACCATAAATAGAAATTAGAAAAATGTATAAAATTAGGTTGTATATTTCATTCCTAAGATTTTCTAGACTGGGTTTTCTGAAAGATGCAACACCATTCTCTTGATATTCTACAAATAGAAACACGCTACCCCAGAGCATTGGGTTCAGAACGTGCTACCCCAGAAGATGGCACCTTCACATTTGAGAAAATCACAAAGGAGAAAGGTCTCTGACCTTCTCCAATCCTTCTTCTCTGAAGCAAGCTGTAAAAGAATCTGATCTTCAGCTGGGTGCGGTGGCTCACTCCTGTAATCTCAGCACTTTGGGACGCCGAGGTGGGTGGATCACGAGGTCAGGAGATTGAGACCATCCTGGCTAACACGGTGAAACCTCGTCTCTACTAAAAATACAAAAAATTATCCGGGTGTGGTGGTGGCACCTGTAGTCCCAGCTACTCGGGAGGCTGAGGTAGGAAAACGGTGTGAACCCGGGAGGTGGAGCTTGCAGTGAGCGGAGATCACGCCACTGCCCTCCAGCCTGGGCGACAGAGCGAGACTCTGTCTCAAAAAAAAAATAAAAAAAGAATCTGATCTTCCTCTGAAGTATGTGATAAGAGCCTCATGTGCCTCATATCTGGAGACAAGGAATGTCACACTGGGACACAGAAAATAATATGAACAAACAGGCCTTGCTAAGTTCCCCCAGCTTATTACCATTAGATCATACTCCTTCTGTTCAATCATGCTTCCTCATGACTGTCTACTCCCCATCCAACCTAAGCATAAATATACATAGATTTCGCCATTTCTTTGGGTCTTCATTTCTGAAGGTCCACATGTCACATAAAATTTACATTAAATAAATATGTATGCTTTTCTGTTGTTAAACTGCCTTTTGTTATAGGTGCTTCAGCCATGAACCTAGTGATGGATGAGAAAAAAAAATCCCTTCTACCCTACACTAACAAGGAAGGACGAGAGAGAGAATTCTAATTTCTTACCGTAGGTATTCAATGTGATGAGAGGGTGGTCATTTGATGTATAAAATTAGGAATTCATTCTAAAACATGTTTGAAACTTTTGTTTACTTTATTGCAGAGGAAGGGGCAAGTTTGGTGCTCCAAATTCCTGTTTTATTTGCCATCATAGAAAGGATTTGAATTTGCAAGACACTTCAGAAAAGTCTGATTTTTTTTTTCACTTTAAATGTGGTATTGTGGTTACCGTAATGAGGTGGCATCGACACTGCTAATACTTACCCTTTGGAGTTTACCCCAAGGCTTTACCATAAGACATCATCCAGATCACTGTGCTTTCTTTTAAAAAACAAGTCTTTATTAAAAAGAAAAGCACAAACTAGACCATCACAAATAGAAATTAGTAATAGCCAGAAACGTATTTAGCAGCGATATTTTTTCTTTTTCTTTTTTAACAGTCTTGCTCTGTCTCTCAGGCTGGAGTGCAGTGGCGTGATCTCGGCTCACTGTAACCTCCACCTCCCAGGTTCAAGCAATTCTCCTGCCTCAGCCTCCCAGAGTAGTTGTAACTAGAGGTATCCACCACCACACCCAGGTAATTTGCATATTTTTAGTAGAGTTGGGGTATCACCATGTTGGCCAAGCTGGTCTTGAACTCCTGACCTCAGGTGACCCGCCTACGAAAGTGCTGGGATTACAGGAGTGAGGCACTGCACCCAGACTTATTTAACATCAGTTCTAAACATTGTTGACACATTGCAGTATCTAATTTTCTCTAGTATCCTTAATTAATTATATAATGTGACTTTTGAAGAATTCTTATATACATTAAGATAAAGTTCAAGAAGGCCATTAGCAAAGGATTTTAAAAAGAGTAGTTTTTTTACAAAGATTTTCCATTTTAAACAGATTTTTCTTATAAAATAAATTTCTCCATGTCTTTTAAAAATACGAAACTTGGCTCCCATTAAATATGCTCATTTTTAGTTACCCATGGGATACCCTTACTTATCTATGATAACAGATACTTGTCATAATTTCCTGTATACTCCTAATGTCAGAGGTATGTTTACAAGTGGTATCATTTACTTCTGGATTTCATTTCCAGCTATTTAACCTCCAGATTCATGATAAAGCATTTTTAAGATTATCTCTGAAAACAATACCTGCTTTTTATTTACTCAAAATATATCTACACTTAACATAAGTACACTTTGGATAAGCAGTTATTTTTAGGCAAACTTTTACTAAGATAAGTATATGACAACATAAATAATGGAGGATATCCATGTGTAGCTAAAAGTGAAAATATTTACTTTACCTGGAAGATGGGTTTTTTTTAAAAAAAAAACCCTGAAACAATTGATTTCATGCAAAAAAAGTGCTAAAAGAAAAATGCGTAATCTCTGTATGATAAAAACATTTTCTCGAGCTGTGCAAATGACCTTGTTGATTTTTATTTTATCTAAGAATGATTTTAATATGCAATAATACAACTTACAGCAACATATAACAATGCATTTAATAGTAATGCACAAAAGTAACAAAGCAATGCAGATAAAAATGTTATACTGAACTCATCATTTGACATACTTCCTGTATTAGAATAATTTGCTGAATAATGTCAATTATCAAAACATGTAGCTGCTATGTAGTCCCTTAAAAACTGATATTTCCAGCATGTATATAATACACATATAAGTATATTCGTGTTGAACATAGCTTTAGTACTTTTTATATTTTTTTAAAAAGAAATTGTATGCCTTTTGTTCAAAACCACTATAACTTACTTGACCTGTGTGTGATTTTTATTTTCCGTTAAAATATTTAATTTCCAATATAGTTTGGATGTAGGACAGTCTGCATTTTAGGAAGCAAAAAAATAAATTTTAGAAAGGTAAAATATCAAAGCCAGTTTTGTAGTAATAGTGATGTCTAAAAGTTGAAATAGTAGCTGTCATTAAATGAGCACCTACTATATTTCAGGCACTAAACTGGATTCTTATAGACTCTTTAATAATAATATCATACATTATAAATGTGAAATTTTAGACTGCAAAGTACATAATTTGCTAAAAGTCACAGATGTAATAAACTGTCAATCCAGAATTTGAACTTAAATCTTTTGGCTGCAGAGAGGAAAACAAAAGAACGGTAGGTAAATAGCTAGATGAATCCGTTGACTGACAGTCGTATCAGCTTCCCTTTACTGAATGCTGATCTCATCACACCAGTATAACTTTGTAAAATGTGTTTATTATTTCCATGTTCAAAGTGAGTGACTTAAGGCTAAAAATGGTAAGAAATGTGTCCTTGATGGCAGCTATCACTGGAAGATCCAGAATTTTAACCAATATTTCACTATCCAGTATTACTCATTTCAAAGCACTCAGCCTTTCTGCTATCACATACAATTTCCACTTCAAGTAACAAATTCAAATATAATCGGTACAAAGTTTATCCTACCCTGAAAATGAAATGTATAATATTCAAGAACAACTTGATGATTCACATCTGAGAAAACATAGTACTCTCAAAGTGACAAATACTGAATAAATAAATATTACCTCTGTATTGGATGTCTAAAAATGAGTAAGGACAAGATACTTCAAGCTGGAAAAATTAGAATGCAAACAAAAGACAACGGAGAAACCAAACATAGCTGGTCACATATGTATTTTTGTAACGATTTTTAAGTCTGGGAGTCTTGTTTCCTAAGCAAACATTTATTTTTTTGTTAGCCAGAAGTTTATATCTCCCTAGATTATGTAAAATGCTGAAAAAAGAAATATGAAAACTTTATTTTTAGTTGTGTCATCAAACAGTGCCTTACATATTTGAATGACTACACTTTCAAAAGCTGCCAAACTTTAATTTCTTCTGTTAGTATCTATATCTACACATATTCAACATTCAAAGTAAGGAATCTTGTAGTGTGTGTTATATTGTTCAAGTATTGATGATTTTGTTGCAACTCTGGGAACACTTTTTAGCCCCTGAAGCCTGAATTAGGGGTATCTATATAGAGAGGAAATTATTGGCTTATCAAAAGTGTGCATAGATTCTGTAGGTCAAGTCTATCCATCATAGACTTCCTAAAAGGTGGATTAGATTTGAAGCTCTCCCAATTTATTTTGTTATGGTTTATTGGCACATTCATTTTGCACAACTGTTTATACAAAATAAATGGCTGCTGATATCTTAAGCCCCTCCATTAGTGGAGTCCAATTCACCATCTAAGATAACAAAAACATAGAAATCTTCAGTTCCTACTGCTACCATTACAGAAGGCTCAAGCTGTAGAATATTTGATGCTTTCTGCTCTCAAAGTTCTGATCCAGTCCTTTCTCTTACATAACATCTGTCCATGGCCTTGCTCAGAGGGACCCAGTGCTCATTCAAAGATCCCTTTATTGTGGTGAATGTTTAATTTCTTACTAATATTCATTCAAATGCAATACATGTATAGTTACATTCAGTCTGTGCTGCTATAATGGAATATAAGAGACTGGGCAATTTGTAGAGATTCTTCATGGTTCTGGAAACTGGAAAATCCAAGATGCAAAGGCAAGTGTCTGGTGAGGACCTTCTTTCTGTGTCATCTCATGGTGGAAGGTGAGACAGCAAGAGATTGAACTCCCAGCTTTAAGTTATTTTAAATCAGCATGAATCTGTTCACAAGGCTTCAGCCTTCATGACCTAAACACCTCCCATTGGGCCCCACCTCCCAACAGTGGTTCATTGGATTATGTTCCAACACATGCCTTTTGGAGGGACACAGCCAAACGATAATGATATATAACAGCATTTTCTAAGTGTTCATTTTGATGAATTTTGACAAATGTTTACAGTAGTGTAACAACCACTTCAATGGAGACGTTTCATCCTAAAAATTCCCTTGTTCTATAGATTCAATTTTTATATTCTTCTGAAATTTTATGCTGAAATCTAATACCCAATATAATGGTATTGCGAGTTGGAGGCTTTGGAAGGTGATTAGATCATAAGAACAGAGACTTAATCAAAGGAGTTAGTGCTTTTTATAAGAGACCCTGGAGATATCCCGTCCTTCTACAATGTGAGGAGACAAAAGAATGACAGCCACCTCTGAATCAGGAAGTGAGTCATTACCAGGCACTGAATCTGTCAGTAACGTGAATTTGAACTTCTGGTCACCAAAACTGTGAAAAATAAATTTTGGTTGTTTATAAACTACCCAGTCTATGATATTCTGTTACAGCAACCTAAAGTACTATGTTACCTGGTGCCCCTTTGTAATCAGTCCTCGCCCCCAACCTGACACCTAGCCCCTGTCTACCCCACTCAGATTTGGGTGGCTACAGTTTTGGCTATTAAATAATGTCACAAAAATTGAATCATATACTATGTAGCTTTGATTGTTTTTTATTGAGTTTACTTAATGCGTTGGAGATTTATTCATGCTGTTACATATGTCTATATTGTATTTTTTTATCGCAAACTAGTGTTCCATTTGATTATACCTTTACTAATACATGGGCCTCTGGATTATTTCTAGTTTAAGGCCATGCAAATAAAGTTGCTATAAACATTAGCAAATGGGTCTCTGTATGAACATGCTTTTATTTCTCTTGGGTAAACATCCAGGAATTGACAGTTGAGTCATATGATAAATGTATATTTAAATTTAAAAGAAACTTCCCTATTGTTATCCAAAGCAACTATACCACTGATGTTTCTACATATCCTCATCAGTACTCCGTCTTCTGTGATTTGATTATAGCCGTCCTAGTAGCTGTATAGAGCATCTCATTGCAGTTTTAATTGCATTTTCCTAATGACTAGTGGCGTTAAGCAAATTTTCACTGCTTATTTGCCATTGGTATATACAGTGGTTCCACGTTCTCCGTGAGAGATTAGTTCTAGAACCCTGATGGATGCCAAAATCCAGAAATGCTAAAATTCCAACATTGGTCCTGTATAACCTGGGAAAATTAAAACTGAGCCCTCTGCATCCTTGGGCTGCCCAATCTGGGAATACTATATTTTCTATCCATAGTTGGTTGAATCTGTGAATGCGGAGCTCGTACACAGGAAAGGCCAACTATATTTTTTGAAAGTCCAGTTTTTAGTCTGTTTCTACCAGTTATAAAAATTTCCAGTTCGCATATATGGAAACTGTTTTTATGTGGATGGCTGAGGATTCTTTTGGAAAAACATACTGTCAAGAAAAGAACATAGGGATTATAAGCCTGACTCTATAGCAAAATCTGATTTTTTAAAAAGAAATTTTTATTAAAATGTCTAAAAAACACTGGGGCCCTGTTGACATCACTTGGATACCCGGCTGGTATAATCTATGACAGTATAAAGAGCCCGTCTATGTACTCTTCCATGGAATATGAGATGTTGAGGACTTTGGCATGTCGGTAGTTATGTCCACTGGTATTTATTTAGGCAGAGTATGGGGGGTTGCCAGGATTAAGAGAGGGCATAGGGTCAAGTGTGCATCCTGAGAAGCCATAAACAGAAAAGAAAGTGTAACCTAGTAAACCGTGCAGTTCCCGCAGGAATCTGGCAGGAATGGGACACAGTGGGCCCAGCATGGTCTACCAACCCCCTGCCGAATCCTTGAAATTCCTTCTGAAAACCTCCAGAAAGAAAGGACAGAGTACTGCATAGAGGGTTGAAGGTTCTGGTTTCTCCTGGCTCTTGTTTCTGTTTACGATTTGTATCTGTAGTAGTTTCCTGGGACTGCCCTAACAAAACAGCGCACAGTGGGTGGCTTAACCATAAGTGTACTGTCTCAGAGTTCTGGAAGGCAGAAGTCTAAAATCATGGTGTTGAAAAGGTGGCTCCTTCTGAGAGCCACAAGGAAAAAGCTATTCCAGAGAAGTCTCTCTCCTTATGTCATGCAGCTTTGGGTGTTTCTTGGTGTTTTAGTCTGTTCTCCTGCTGCTCATGAAGACATACCAGAGACTGGATAATTTATACAGAAAAAGAGGTTTAATGAACTCACAGTTCCATGTGCTGGGAAGGCCTCATAGTCATGGCAGAAGACGAAAGGCTCATTTCACATGGCGGCAGGCAAGAGAGAATGAGAACCAAGCAAAGAGGAGACCCCTTATCAAACCAACAGATCTTGTGAGACTCATTCACCACCACAAGAACAGTATGGGGAAAACCACCCCGTGATTCAATGATCTCTCACCAGATCCCTCCCACAACACATGGGAGTTACGGAAACTACAACCATGATTCAATTACCTCCCCCAAATCCCTCCCACAACACATGGGAGTTACAGGAGCTAAGACAGACCATATCGCTTGGCTTATCAATGGCATTCTTCCTGTGTCTTCACATCGCCTTCTCTGTATACCTATCTTTCCCTGTGTCCACATTTCTCCTTTTTGTAACTACAGAGTCATATTGGATTGGGCCCATCCTAATGACTTCATCCTGACTTGGTCATCTGCAAAGGCTGTATTTCCATACAAGGTCACATTCACAGCTACTGGAATTACCGCCTCATTATTTGCTGAAGGTACACAATTCAACCCATAACACTGTCAGTCTAGTAATTGTGCCCTTTTAGGTAATTTCTGTTTTCTACTCATAATTTAAAATGAAAGCATCTTGAAATTATAAAAGACAATAGTGCTAAGAGAAAATTTCCATCAACCTATGATTTTAAACTCTTCAAAGTGCTAAGAGAAAATATCCATCAATCTATTATTTTAAACCTTTCTAAATTATTAAGAGTAAGATATATAAAATAAGATAATTTTCAGGACAGCCATGGTTGTTCATGCGTGTAATCTCAGCACTTTGGGAGGCTCGGGAGAGCAGACTGCTTGAGCTCAAGAGTTCAAGACCAGCCTGGACAAGATAGTGAAACTTCATTTCTACTAAAAATACAAACAATTAGCCTGGTGTGGGCATGGTGGCAAATGCCTGTAGTCCCAGTTACCCAAGAGGCTGAGGTGGGAGACCTGCTTGAGCCCAGAAAGTCAAGGCTGCAGTGAACCATGATTGCACCACAGCACTGCAGCCTGGGTGACAGCCTGAGACCCTGCCACATACACACACACACATATTCAAATAAATGATTGAGTTTACATACCAAAGAGCACCAAAATATATGCTTCAATGAGAAGAAAAGAGTGAGATCTAAGTGGCACTGAGTTATACAGAAACTTGAAAACACGTTGGTGTATCTAAATAATCAATAACCAAAGTAACAGCAATAATAACATTAAGGATAATGACTATTTAGCTTGGAATTTAAAAAACAATACATAATTATATTTACAAATTGCAATAATATAAAAACTGGAAGAGATGATCATATCTAAAATTTTCTACAGCCTTTAAATTGTTCAGGTAGAAGGAGATGATTGTTTCAAGTTGTACTTTGCTAATGCAACCTTGTGCTTCATTAGTGCTAATGCACTTTGTTCAACATTTAATAACTAAAGAGCAATGAAAAGCGACACAGATTAAATGGAAAAGGAAATATACAAACAACACACCCCCCAAAAATATGCAATCAAGTCAATGAAAAGCAGAAAACAAACGAAAAAAGTAAAGAAGTAAAAATACAGTGAAATTTTATTAAAGATGCAGAAATATATCCATATGTGTCAAAATCATATTTAGTATAAATACATTAAGTTCACTATTAAAAGACAGAGAGTACAAGCTATAATGACAAAGGATTTTTACACGCTGAGGGACATAAAATGATATGCCAAAATTTAGATTGTATAGTGACATTAATATCTCATTAAATATGCTAGAGCAAAATCTGAAATATATTCAAAAATTAACTTTGGGAGCCCGAGGTGGGTGGATCAAGAGGTCAGCAGATCGAGACCATCCTGGCTAACATGGTGAAATACCATCTCTACTAAAAATACAAAAAATTAGCCAGGCATGGTGGCAGGCGCCTGTAGTCCCAGCTACTAGGGAGGCTGAGGCAGGAGAACAGGGTGAACCCGGGAGGTGGAGCTTGCAGTGAGCCGAGATCGTGCCCCTGCACTCCAGCCTGGGCGACAGAGCCAGATTCCATCTCAAAAAAAAAAAAAAAAAAAAAAAAAAAAAAAAAAAAAAGCTTTCCAGTTGAAATATCTTTATAACGTAATATTGAATTCTCATGGCTAAGGAAAAATAATTTTATAATTAATCAGGTCTAAATAAAATAAATTAAATACTGAAAGGGCAAAAAATTATCTTAAAGCTTTTACACTTCAATGCTCAGTTTTGCTGTGAACCTAAAACTGTTTTAAAATTAAATTATGTTAAATAGAAATAATTATTTGTGGGACATTTAATGTTTCTTGATTAACCCTTGGACTTGTAGAGATTTTAACTTAGAACAGGCATAAAAATTGTAACAATTGTTATTGTGAATAGAATAGAATATTGTTCTGAGAACAGTAAATATTTCTTGAGAATTTCGATGTGTCAGAGGCTGGAATATTTTCACATATTGTTTAACTCTTTTGTCTTATATACTATTTTGTCTTTAAAACAATCAGATGAGGAAAATGAGGCTCAGATAGCAACTAGCCTGACCCAAATCACACAGCTAGAAAGCAGAGGATGCAGGATTTAAACCCAGAACCTGTTTGACTATTCACTACACTCTACCACCTCCAAGGAACGTGGTGCGTATATGATACTTGAGGACATATCAACAGTCACGACTAAGATTTAGTAAAACGGTGGAGAAATGAAGACAATGTTGAAAGAGAAAGAGTTCTAAGCCAACCACAATTAAAGTCTGAGTATGAAGAAGTCATGCAAAATATTTAACAATTTTACAAATGAAGAAGATGAGGCTAAGAGAGAATTCACTGCTTGCCTTATCGGACATCACAGTCCTCACTAATTATTTTAGTTTGTGTTTTCTTTCACATGTCTTGAAACTTGCACCATCCTATAATAGTCACTAGAATTTAGTACTTAATTTTTCTCTCGTTTCTGTGCATCTGTGCATGGAGAGGGATACCCCTGCTGCATGCTGATAGAAACCGACATTGTTTGAAAACACCTACTTTCATTTCCTAAATATGTGACTTCAAATATAACATAATTAAATATATAAATACTTAGGATATTTTTCTCTCTCTTAAAATTTATCTTAGCTTTGCAGGCCATAAGCTCAGAAATATGTGTTCCTTGTAAAAGCCACCATCTTGACCTCTTATTCTCCAACCATTAGCACAGTAAGTGTGCATTTAAACAGTTAACTAGCTATGAAATTGTTGGTAGAGGAGTTCTACAAAAACTGCAATGTATTAAAATCCTGTTTGGTCACAACTTTCTGAGGGAGGGAAGAAAACTTCATATGAGTTATGGCGATGTAATTTATGTTGATTATAAGAAAAAATTTGTTTAGGCCAATAAAATTCAAATTAACAAAGCACATTCAGAAACGAGGTTTAAAACATAAATAGCATGAAATAGGGGAGATTAGAGCTAATATTTTCCAGGAGCTAAATAAACACACAAGCTCATATAGCATTTATTGTAAAGGTTAGAAGAGAAATCTAATTCAATATATTTAATGTACATGTAGAATGATTAGAATCTGTCTGGTTCTTGATAAATATAATCTAAAGAATTAGTTTAGACATCTTTCTCCCATCTTCAGTCAGAGTTTTATAAATTAATGAAATTATCTATTATCATTTCATCTTAGATGTCATAAGACTTTGGAAACAGGGGGTATTAGGGACTAATTTACAACACATAAATAGCTTGAACAGGTGGTACTTAATACCATCACAGATACTGGTCACTGGGTAGAGTTCACAGTTATGGAAGTGAATGCCAATTAGAAAAATGTTCATATCCTCATCACTGAGTAAACTTAAACTAAGTGAAAAGACACCACTTGCCAGGTGCAGTGGCTCAGGCCTGTAATCCCAGCACTTTGGGAGGCCGAGGCAGGCAGATCACGAGGTCAGGAGATCGAGACCATCCTGGCTAACAGGGTGAAACCCCGTCTCTACTAAAAATGCAAAAAAAAAATTAGCCAGGCGTGGTTGCGGACAACTGTAGTCCCAGCTACTCGGGAGGCTGAGGCAGGAGAATGGTGTGAACCCGGGAGGCGGAGCTTGCAGTGAGCCGAGATTGCACCACTGCACTCCAGCCTGGGCGACAGAGCGAGACTCCGTCTCAGGAAAAAAAAAAAAAGAATGGATGAATACAAATGCCTTTAATTCCGTTCAGACTTAAGACTTCACAGTTCTCAGAGACACCAAAGAAATTCTTTCCAAAAGTTTTTTTTGCAGAGATATATTTAAAGGCATAATTATATTTTTAAGAGCTTCCCAGATTGTAACAAATATAAGTAACTTCAACTAGCAAATAAGAAATTCATAAATGTAGCTAGCTGCTCAGTATTGCTGATTTGATATCATTTGATATCTTCGAAGTGTACCAACATTTAATGAGGATATAACTGAGTGAATCCTGCAACAGAAATATTAACATATGTGCTAAAATGAGCTATAATGGATATATATATTTCCAATGTCATTTAGAGCAAATACTTATATTAATCAGGCTGAATTATATGACTCCTACATTGAATCTTTGAACAATTGAGTTACAGTGGCAAATAATAGACAAATAAAGAAATGACATAATTAGATCATAAACTGATTTAGTAGTCTTATATAATTTTTATGTAGAGCCTGAAGGAAGAGTGCTGATCATGAAATAGTATCCTAAAAGAATGCAGCTATTACTTAATAATACAAGGAAATCAGAAAATTTGTCAAGGATCATGCAGCATAGTGAGTAGTGATGATTTACATATATCTGAATAGATGATTTACATATATCAGAATAGATGATTTACATATATCAGAACTGATGATTTACATATATCAGAACTGATGATTTACATATATCAGAATAGATGATTTACATATATCAGAATTGATGACTTACATATATCAGAATATTCATCCCTTAACTTAACTACTCATAGATAACAACTTGAGCATTGTGAAATGTTGTTTTCTCTCTGAGGTATTCTTTCAGATCCTACATACCAGTGAAACTACTGACATCAGCTCCTCCGAAGGGCTCCAGGAGAAGCTGACTCACTAAAGGGTGAAGTTTCTATATCCTGGTGATTTAAGATTTAATCCCCCTAACCCAAACCAGTCAGTGACCCCATTTATCCAGCCCCTGGTCCTCTACAATCCCTTCACCCCAACCAAGTACTCTCTGGAAAGACAGATTTGAGGGTGCTCGCATCTCCTCACTCAGCTGTCCTGCAATCATTAAACTCCTTCTTTACTGCAAACTCTGTTTATCAATTTATCAGACTGTGACTGCACAGCAGTCAGAGAATACAAACACGTGAGTCCTGTATCATTTATAAATATTTAACTTTTATATATATTTAACTTCTATACACATAATTGACTATTTTGTATATTACTATTAGTAGGTAATAATAATATTTATATTTCCTCCATAGGTAGCTTCTGGGGCATTTCTGCCTGGTAAATTTTATTCTTTAATGACAAAGACTAAAGTAAGTAACTTTAAAATATTATTGAGAATTTTTTTTCTATTGATGGGACACTGAATTTGTAGGTAGAAATAAAAACCTAGCTTTTTACTAAACTTAATTTTAAACACAATTCAAAATATAAATATAAAATTAAGAATTTCCAAAATTAAACTTAGTTTTAGAAACTCACATAAGCAAGTGTAATACTGAAGAGCAAAGAAACTGTGGTCTACAAAAAAAATTATAAGTAATTCATGAAATCTAAGGGCTAATTTGTGAAGTAAATTAGGAGGATATTTTATGCTGTAGCACCATCCTAGAGACCAAGAGAATCGCTCTAGGAAAACCTGCTCAACTCTTTTTAACCAGAAATTCTTTCTTTCTCTAGAAATCCCTTTCAGGTAATGCCTAATAATATCTCACTGAACATGTATTAGAAATCGTAGTTTAATTTTTAATTAAATAATTCAGTGAAAATATATTAATTGTAAAGATAAATTTTAACACATATGGGAATACTAGACTTACGGTGGTCATCAACCCAAAATGCTACAAAATTACATGGAATGGTTAGTTTGGCAAAAATAAATATCAACACTACCACCAAAAACCTAGGTTTCAAAAAGAAATACAAGAAGCATTCCAAAATGTTAAAAATTTTTCATTTGTCTACTTTCTAAATGCTCTTTAAAATACTTATGTCATCATAATTTTGAAGTTTAAAAGTAAAGAAATAGTTCTCCTAGTTAATATACTGCCTTAAAGTTACTCTGGCTCACAAACAGAACAAATCAAAGCATGACTTGACAGCCGTCAAATTACAGGAAATTGAAGCTAAATGAAATTGGACACCTCACCTCATCTAAACTCCTTACTTTATAAGAAGGAAAAGCCTCACAAAATGTTGAGGTCATTTAGCTTAAAGTCATCAGGTGAGTTAGAGATAATCTGAGAACACCACTTTTTTTCTCTTTGTTACTATTCTCTCATGAAATTTTGCCTGAAAACAGGTCTACTAAAGATATAAGAATTTGTAATGAAGATGAATATATATCATTGTCTTTCTGCTTAGGGTTGTTCAATATTTTCCCATTGATAATATATAAAATCCTACCTACTTTGACCTCCTATCATTGCCTTTCTGCTTAGGGTTGTTCAATATTTTCCCATTGATAATATATAAAATCCTACCTACTTTGACCCCCTATCATTGCCTTTCTGCTTAGGGTTGTTCAATATTTTCCCATTGATAATATATAAAATCCTACCTACTTTGACCTCCTCTCCCACCATTTCCTTGCTATCTCCTAGAACTTCATTCTTGACTCCAAAGCTGCACCCTCCTGCATCAGTTTCTTTTGTTTGAAATCTTCAGCCCTTCATAAATTTCATCCACCAAACTCCTATTTATCCTTTAACTCCCTATTATTTTTTCTTACACTGCCACATTTTCCTTCATTAGCACATATCCAATTTAAAGTTATATAGTTTGAGTTTTTGCTTGACTTTCTGTTTCTCCATTAAAGCATAAGCTCCACAAAAGCAAGTATCATGTCTGATTTAACAGGGTATATTCTATTCTTATAAGAGTGCTGCCACGTAAGTGTCAATGAATGTTTGTGAAATAAATGAAGGACTAAAGGAGTGACTGAACAAATAAAAATAAGTTCTCTGTGTGTATTGTATGTGTGAATAAGATTTTGAGTTTGGCCAAGGCAGTTAATCACATATTAACAACTCATTAAAGTTTATTGCTATGAGGTACACAATTGGTTCAACACCAAATTCTAAGATGAAACAAGGTTTGTGTTCAGAAATATAGTGTCACTTTTTCTAATATCAGTTGCCCTCCAACTATCAGCATGACACATGCAAACCATTGATACGTGTTTTTCTGTTTTTTTTTTTTGTATTGAAGATACAACATGAAGGAAAATTATTATATTTCTAATAGGAAGTCCTGTTCTAAATGACAACAAATCTGAGCGTGAACACATTTGTTTAAAAGAGAGAGATTAAAAAGATGAGATTCTGTTTGTACAGTATATAACTGAAGAGAGTTGTCTCTAGCAATTTGACAAGAAAGGTGAAACAGAACATTAACCTGAGCACACAAGTTCAGCTAATGATCTGGGATGGGGAGTTGTGGGTAGAGAGGAGGACAAAGACGAAAGACAACCGTTTACCCCAAGTTACTCTCCAAAGATGAGAAAAAGCCCTCTTAGTAATGTCTTTCAAAATCTAACTACTTTCAAGAACACATCGATAAGATACAGAGAGATAACAATCAAGTTGGACAGTAACTTAAAAGTCAGATGTCTTTTTAAGCATAAGTAACTTAGAACTGTAAAGTAAAAAACACTAAATGTCATTGACTTTAAAGTGGATACTGAAGAAAAAGAAAACCCTTCTATTAAAAACTAGACTACATGCAGTAACTTATGTAGAAAACTTAGCATAAATATTTATACAAAATTGCCCTACCCTATTTTATTAAAGTATGACATTATAAATTAAGAGAAAATCATTTTAAAAATGAGTTATATTTTAGGCCTTTTTTCTCAAAATGAGTTTCATAAATTGATATGGTTATTAGCATAGGAATTTCAATAATAGGAACAAAGAAACCAAAAGAAAATGTGTGTGTGTGTATGTATACAATTACCTGGCATTCCAACTTCAACATGTTTAAAAATATTTCAGTAAAAAATGTTAGATTTATTTTAAGGTAGTTTGTAAGATATTTATTAGGTTTATTTGTAGGCCTTGCACACTAAGTTAAGCAACACTATCATAAAATAAATTATTTAATAATGAAACAGAAACTCAAAGCTTCATATTATAATTAAATAAACTCTAAAGTATCTAGTAACTTCAACTGTATCCCTAAAATAACATCAGGTCTACAGTGTGTATCAACTTGCCCAGAGAAAACGCAACAATGAAAGAAAGAAAGAGATATCTATTTTTTCATAAAAGATCAACACACTTTGTCCAATTTTTTTGTCCAACTGCTATCAAGTGGGCCAACGCTAATGGCAAATAAAAGAGCTGCCATTCAACATGCATTCTAGTAGTGAATATTAACTGACTACTCTGTGAAAGCAGTGTTCGTTGAACAAATAAAAGAATCTTTGCCTGCGTGACGCTTATATTTTGGTCACTTTACATTTTACTGGAGGAAACGTGAAGAATAGAATACCAGCAATATTAACAACATTATCCCACTAGAAGGTCTCCAGTGACTGATACTTTCAGACTCATGTCAATGACCCTATATGATCTTTATATTCCAAGGAGCATGGCAATGGATTTTAACATTTCCAAATTAAAAGGTAATGGTAAAGTAATGATAACCAACACAAAAATGACTCCCTGGAAACGACAGCAACTCATTTCAAATGGCTTTGGAATGCCATTAGGACAGTACCTTTTTCTTTGTAATGCAAAAGTCTCACAATCCAGAGAGCAGGTCTTGTGAATTTTGTGAATTTTGATGAGAGGTAAGGCATTACAGAAAGACCCAAAAGTCATGCTCCAGATTCCGGCAATATAGCTAGTAGGACAGACACAGAGTACATAGTTTTACTACTGATCACAGTGATTTAGAGATTGGAACCCATAGTTCTGTGAGATCAGGCATCACTTCAAGATAAATTTACATTTTTAATAAATGCAAACTTTGGCTCAGCTAAACAAGGTACCTTGGGCTATATTAACTGTAGATAGATAAATTTGGCGTAATTAACCCTTGCACAGTCTAAACATACCATGTGCCAAAAATGATGTAAAGCACTGAATATGTGAGATAAAGTATGATGAATTCCATTGACAAATACAGGCAATAGCTTCCATTTAATTGAGAAGAAACCGTATACCTAGCACAAGTCTTTTTCTGTGCATTAACTTTTCATAATACAACTATATGAAGTATATAGTATAAAATAGTATATGAAACTATTTTATATATAAATAAAGGTGTTTCCAAAGGTTAAGAAAGGGCACGGTGAGAGTGAGAAGCACAGTCTGGGTGGGCAGGACAATCTAGTTGTCTATCTGTGCTTTAAACTCCAATAAACATCATCTCCCACACCACGGCATCTAACTCAGAGTCACATTTCAATTGCCAGCAAATGGAAGCCTCATAAACCCAAAATGTGAACGGCAATGAAGTTCATAGAGCACGCTTTGAGTGCACAGAGTATCTTTGCAAACATTATCTTTTTTTATTACACTTTATGTTTTAGGGTACATGTGCACAACGTGGAGGTTTGTTACAGATGTATACATGTGCCATGTAGGTGTGCTGCACCCATTAACTCATCATTTAACATTAGGTATATCTCCTATTGCTATCCCTTCCCCTCCCCCCAAACATTATCTTTTAAGACTCTCACAATCACGCCATGAGATTATTCCCATATCAAAAAGTAGGAAATGAAAGCCTGGAAAGAAGTTATATTGACATTAAACTGCTCTCAAACCCAAGTGTACAAATGATTCTTCTTGCAAAGAAATTCATATTCTACACAAAGTTCTATTTCAAAATGAATTCTGGAATTCAATTAAACACTCATCTGGAAAACGAGAGCTTAAGTGGAAATTCCTCACTGGTATTCAAGCAAATAAATTAAATAATGATATTAAACCTACATCTAATCTCTTATTATTACATATTCAAAGTTTGCTATACAGCTACCACTAAGTTATACATTTCCAGTGACACAAACCATAAAATGAATTTGTTTCTATTGGTACTAGCAAAAAAAAAAAAAAACCTGCGTAGACAGCAAAAGGGTCAATCTACTAATTTATCTTCTAATAACTTTCCACCCAGGAGCATTCGTCCCTCTCATTAGACAGTTGTTCTATGCTTCTTTTTTTCACATTCTAATTGCCTCACCTGAACCAAAAAAAGAATGTGGATCTAGGATCAATACCTTTTGAAAAGTCATTTATTTCATTATATTATTTTTTCATATATCTGCATTATTGCATAGAATACCTGATTGGTCTTATGCTAAGTTTTTCATGTAACATTACCTCTGCAAGATGTTAATAAGTATCCTTCCAAAAATGTTTGAAAAATCTTGGGTAAAACATATTACGTAAGTTCCTGTTTTATAGTTTTCCAAGAGTTTTACTATCCTTGGCCAATGACAAAATTCAAAGCAGAGATACAGTACACAACTTTTGTAAAACTTACCTATTTTTCTTATAAGACTGTGGCTTTGTTTTGTTTTGTTTTGAACTTCTTTTCTGTGATGTGACATGAGACTGTGTGTTGAGTTAGGGGTGGGGACATACATTAACAGAGGTTTAGGAACTGCTTTGCTAAAGCAAGTTTGAGGAGAAAATGGGGAGACTAATACAAGATTTTCCTTTAAGCAGTGGGAGTTGAAGGGGTAGGTGGTTTTTGGAGAAAGAAGAGACCCATTCATGGCACAGGCTTCTTTATGTTTCTGCTCTGTGTGATACTTAATGAGGATACAGACATTCACTTCCTCTATTTCCCACCCCTGGCCGGGGGTAACCCAAAGGTACCTGATAAAGACACAGCCTTATAGCTGTATCAAGTATCCCTGAGTGTGTTAGGACTGGAGAGGCCTAAGGAATAAAAAACATACATGCATTAAATGGAACAAATACAGAGAAGAAGAAAACTCAGACATGGTACATTAATTGTGTACCTTTCCTTACAACCCAGCACATCACAGGGTACATGACCTGCTTCCTTTTGACCTGCTTCCTTTATGTTCACTGCATGAACATGGAAGGGGGTTGGGGTACACGTGGGAGATAATTGTGTTTACTATGTACCTGGTATTAATACATCTATAGAGACAATTGGAATGACTATACTGGAGAAACAGCAAGAGAAGAACTGAAAAGGCTAAAACAAATACTTGGTTCTCTAAAAAATACTCCAAAGGATTTCTCATGTCTGACAAATTACATTTTAGTCTAATAGTAATAAGTGACCAAAACTAAGGTGATTTGATAAATATCATAAGGTATTTTACTGTGAAATTGATATCTATACGTATTGCTTATAAAGCTCAGTAATCTGTTCTTGAATTGAGAAATTACTGAGACAACATCAAAAGCTGTCATTTTTGTTTCTATGTTGTCGTTGTTATTGTTTGTGAGGTCAGAGCTTCTAAACTTTATGACTGTTTGAAAGGGGCCTATATAGACCTTGCCTGAATATTAAGTCATGTGAAATGATAAAAAGCTTTCTGATTTATTGGGTTAGACAAAGAAAAAATTGAGAAATTGAGCATCATTAAAATTAAAGACTTTTGTTATTAAAACTGTGCTTAGAATGAAAACAAAAGCCACAGGTTGGGAGAAAATTTTTTCAAAACATATTCAAAACATTTTCAAAACATATCAGATAAATTACTGGTATTTAAAGTATACAGAGAACTCGAAAATAAGAAAGAAAACAACTCATTTAAAAAATAGTCCAAAGGTCTAAATACAGCTGTCAAATGGGGATTTTGAAGTTACTAGTCATGTGTCATTAGGGAACTGCAAGTCACAGCAACCGTGAGATATTATTACATGACTATTAAAATGACCAATATCCAAAAGTCTGATGATACCAAAAGCTGGCAAATGTGAGGAGAAACAGGAACTTTTATTCATTGCTTGTGAGAATGCAGAATAGTACAGCTACTTTGGCAGTCAGTTTGGCAGTTTCTTATAAAACTAAACATACTCCTACCACACAACCCAGCAATTACATTCCCGGTATTTACTTAAAGGATTTGAAAACTTACATGCACACAAAAGCCTTCTTCCCATGAATGTTACAGGAGCCTTATTCATGATCACTAAAATCGAAATGTCCTTCAGGAAGTGAATGGAAAAATAAACTGTGGTATATCCAGGCAATGGAATAGTATTCTGTCAAGCTACAGAAGACACACAGGAACCTTTAAATGCATATTGCCAAGTGAAAGAAGCCAGTCTGAAAAGTCTACATACCGTATGATTCAACTACATGACCTTCTGGAGAAAGCAAAACTATGGAGACAGTAAAGAGATCAGTGGCTATTAGGGATTTGGAGGAGATTTGTGCAGTCTAAACATGTCATGTGCCAACAATGACGTAAAGATATGTGAGATAAAGTATGACGAATTCTATTGACAAACACACGCAATGGCTTCCATTTAACTGAGAAGAAACCATATACCTAGCACAAGTCTTTTTCTGTGCATTAACTTTTTGTAATACAACTATATGAAGTTATAGCCTATTTTATATATGAATAAAAGCATTTCCAAAGGTTAAGAAAGGGCACAGTGAGAGTGAGAAGCACAGTCTGGGTAGGCAGGTCAATCTAGTTTTCTATCTGTGCTTTAAACTGCTATAACCATCAACTCAATCTACTAATTTATCTTCTACATAAATTAGTAGAGGAAACGATGAACGGATGGAGCAAGGAAGAATTTTAGGAGAGTGAATCCATTATTCTGTATGACACTGTAATGAGGATTATTTGTCATTACACATTTGACAAAACCTATAGAATTCATAAGACAAGGAGTAAACTCTAATACAAACTACATACTTTAGTCAATAGTAATGTACCAATATTGACTCATCAACTATAACAAATGTACCACACTATTGCAAGATGTTAAAAATCGGGGAAATTGGGGTAGAGGCTGAGGATGACGTGTGAATGCTTATTCACTTCTTTCTACAAACCTAAAATTGCTTTTAAAGAGTCAATAAAAATTAAAACAAGGCAGGGTTTTCATGCAATGGAAAAAAACACACAACTTTAGTAAGTGACTCATAATTATGCTTATGCCACTTTGCTAGATTACACTTCATTAATAAATATAGTTTCATTCTTTATGTTATAAAGCAGAATAAAGTCAGATATCTAGAGAAATTGATTTTAATGATTAGAGTAAAAGCATTTTCACCTCCAACGTCAGAATGAGTTCTTCAGAATCAGTCCATTTTATAGTTAAATCAATCATTGATTTTAAAAAAATATTGAGAAAAACTTTAACTTCACTTTTTCCATCAAACTCAATGTCATGACAGCATTGTCATTTCAATCTAGGATTAAAACCTATTTCTGGACCCAGTGGACTTACTGTGATAGATTCTGAAAATGTCAGACGTTAAAGTCCAGTCTTTGATCTGCTGTCCTCTGCAGTTATCAAAAGGTCAGTTTATCCTGCTTCTTTTCTCTCTTTTTCATATATCTTGCACTTCAGCTTAATATTAGTATTAAGCTAAATTTCTTATTTTATTTTGATTGATAAAGGAAAACAGATTGTTTCAATACAGTTACTGAGAATAAGCAGCAAAACGTACTTATAAAGTACACAAGAGAGCTATAAGATAAAAAATTTGTTCAAAAAAAGATTTGGAAATTTTTATTGCATGAATGTTCAAATGGAAAGGAAAACTTTCTGGATTCTTTTTCCACCACACAGGAGTAGCAGCACTAAAGTAGTGAATAATGTCCGTTCAATTGGTAGTTTTCATGTATTTCTGATATCAGAAATGGACTGTTAGTAACTAGTTTTAAAAGCAGAGCATTTTTGTGCATGGCATTCCCCTGAATTCCAAAGCCCAAACTTAACTTAGGCTAATTTCTCTCTGCTGGGAGCCCCATTAATTTCTCATAGATAACATTTCATATATATGCGGCATTCTGATGATGTAAAGGAATTCACACCTTATGGGCCTACAAGCCAAATTTAATCAATGGCTTGCTTCATATGGCTGAGAGCTAAAAATTGTTTTGGCATTTTGGAAGTGTTTAAAGAAGGAGAAGGAAGGGGAGAAGAAGAATGAGTAGATGAAGGAGAGACAGAGACTACATATGGCCAGCAAAGCCTATAATATTTACTGTCTAGTTCTTTACACAAAGAACTTTTCCAATCTTGAACAAAACACACACATTTTCGTTATGCCAAAAAAGGACTACAATAAGTCTTCACTTAACATCATTGACAGGTGCTTGAAAACTGGTCATAGGTATATATATTTATGGTCACGTGATGTTTTGATACACGCATACGGAGGGATAAATTGGGGATGGTTAATTGGTACAAAAATACAGTCAGCGAAACCCATTTTACCATAGGTTGACATCAAAAGAGTTCAGCTTCTATGGCTTTTGGTAACTAAAACGTCAACAAACTTGTAAATAAAGATCAAAACACTTCTAATATTAAATGCTGAAATAAATTTCAGCTATTCATACGTTTAAGATTAATAAAAGCTAGTAAAATCATTATTTACCTACTTATTTCAGTTTAGGGTTGCAGTTGACCGCAGCCTATCCTGTCAGCTCAGGACGCAATGTGGGAACCAGCCCTGGACAGGGTGCCGTCGCATTGCAGGTGCACTCACACATACCCACAGTTACTCAGACTGGGACCACATAGACACGTCAATCAACCTCACATGCACAGCCTTGGGAAGTGAGAGGAAACTGGAGCATCCAGAGAATATCAATGCAGACATGGGGAGAATACATAAGCTCTACACAGACAGTGAACCCCAATTGGAATCAATTTGTTTTTTCTCATCAACATCATAATGAAATGACATTGAATGAAACGTCGTTATTCAAAGACCTGTTGTACTCAGTTCTAAACATTTCAGAATTAAGAGATCTACACACATCCTCTTCTATATAATGGAGTGGGTCTCTTAAAATTTCCTGGCAACATACTCTTAGCCTGCCTAGGAAACACTTTAGAATACAACTGCATTATAATAAATTTTCATATTCTATTCATATCTTCATATTTCTCCCTCTACTTATTAAGGTATAGTCTTGTATATGTAATCCTTCAGTTCCTGAACAAGGTGAACATATGATCTCATGATGTGTGTTTTAATTTCTTAACTTTGTTGAGATTTGGGAATGTGAGGATGATGGAAAGGAAAGAAAGGAATTCAGCAGCTATAAAAGAAATCTGACCTTTAATTTTTTTATTGAATTTGTTTCTTGTTTTATTTTTCCTTCCTTTGCACAAATGAGAACTTCTAGTTTTACAAAGGGTACCATCAACTTTAGGACAAAAATTTGTATTTGTGGCATAACACAAGTTGGAGACACAATGATTTAGAGATTGCATATCAATTTTATCAAATAAATGTGATAAAGTAGGTGATATGCACACACACACACATTTGTAGTGACAAAACCATTGACACAGATACCCAGATGGCACTTAATGTACTTTCAGCCTTAAATTCTTTCTCAAGGACAAGCCATTTGTTTGCAAATGATTTAGCATTCAAAAATGATTAAACACGGGAAAAAATGCATTGCACATAAAGTTCAGATTACAAGTGAATTAAAGTCACACTAATATAACTATAATTTATAATGAATTCAAATGGCTTTCAGAAGGGTCATCTGTGGAAGGTGAAGAGCAATCTGAATTTATTTTTCTGGTAACTGGTCACAGCAATGTTTTCTAGACTAGTGAGTGAGTGCTCATACAGCACCATGTGTGTTCAACAACACATAAAGTTGGATGACAAAATCTACTTTAGTGAGAAGGTAGCTATTTCCAGGGGCACCAATAGTAATGTCAGTTTTGAGTCTTAGGTTTGCTTTTGTTTGTTTACAAGGCGATGAAATGTTTAAGGAAAAAATAAATTCTACCAATCCATGTTGAGTGAACATTTCAATCCTTGTAAAGACCAAAGTCAGCTGCCACCATGCCATGCAAACCTTATAGTACATGACATGTTAAATCGGTAACCTCGAAAGGGACTTCTGAGAAGCTATGAGTAAAAGGCACATACAAAATGCCTCTGAGATGAATTCACAAATGAAATGGAAAAGGATAACTGTGTACATCCAAGAAGAATAGTAATTAACAGAAAACAAGAACACTTTTAAATTGAAAGAATCCCTAAAGTAAAAGAAGACCAAAGAAAAAGAAATAAAGATGAGAAGTGAAATGAGGCGGAAATGGTGAGCGACAAGGAGATACACTGAGAAAAAAAGTAGCTAAAGTTAGTGTGTTATTATTTCAGCAAAATTAAGTATATCAATACTGAGAAATATGACTTGAAATAGATTCAGTACCTCAAGCAGAAACATAAACAAATAACATCTGGGTTTTTCTTTTGATAACCAGTATTTTAAATACAAAAATCTAAAAATTTTGTCTTTGTGTAAGAGTTACACATTTATCATACCAATCAATAACAAAAAGGCGCTATAAATACTGTATGGAAATAAATGTCCTAACAGATGTTAACCAGACATCAGTCTTCACCGGTAAGGATTAGATTTGAAGGTGTTTGCAGAGAATTAAAACTTGTTTTTATAACATAACTTAGCAGCTAAGTAGTATAATGAAAATGGGATATTCAAATTATAAGATATAAAATATTAAAGATAGAAGAACATGTTTATTTTTTCAATATAAATATTGTTACAGCTCAGAGAAACAGTATGAAATCTCAGGGCTCATGAAAGGCCACATTCTAGAGATAGTGATTGACAGGTATGGTAATTCCCCTACAGCGTGGTGCCTGTTGTCATGGAGTAGCATGTCTCCTACAGGGTACTACCAGCAGGTTCATGTAGGAAGAGCCAATAGTCCATGTGAGAAACCCCGGAAGGCTAAAGATAGAAGGAAATATTTGTGCCACGTTGAAGAGCAAGTTCACCAGGTGAATTGGCATGTGGCTAGGGTACAACTTCCCATACATATATAAATAATGAAACACACAAAAAATTATCAGAAAAGTATTTTATTATTATTAGAGTCACGATTAGCACTCTCCTCATCAGGAGAGTTTTAGGTTTTTTTCTAGCCCTACTCTATACTTTTTAAACACAGTCTCCAAGTTTCAAAATAAAAGTTTCTTATTTTTAATTCAAATCTCAATTAAAATAAAACAAAAACCGAAAATGTAGAAGTTCCTTATTTTGACCATCTATATATCATACACAACAAAAAGACTGATAAAATTCCACTAAACACAACAGCTAGATCCGTATTCCCGTTACTGCTTAAGCCCATTCCAATAAGGATTTTATACCAAATCTGCCCTTGCCAAGGCTACCTGGGGCCTTCATTTTATTATTTGCAATGGACAATTTTAACTTCACATCCATGTTGGCTTCCTTACATCCTAGATGCACATACAGCCAGATTTTTTCCATCAGATGTGATTTGATCCTCCAAATTCGGAATGCCTTGATGACCTCCTCTTTATCTAAAGATCACTTTAAAAAGCCTGAAGTATTTGGCTCTTCCCTAAATCTTTGGCCAGATGTAATGTCATCCTCCCATTGGCTTTCTTTGTCCAAACTACATTAGCCTTATCTCAGATCTTCAAACAAGTTATATTTCCTGCCTAAGATCTTTCTATGAGTGAGTGAAAGGTGTGACGAAGATAGTTCCTCTTTGCCCCCAAAGGTTTCATTGATCACGCTGATAATGAATTTACTGTTATTTTAATCTCTTACTGTTATACTCAGGCTTAAATTCTCTACCCTACACACTTCAGTTGACATAATTTTAATTTCCACTGTGATGCTTCTCTCTCTTCTGTCAACACTCTCTCCTCACAGGGTTTCATCCAGATCAGGAGTCAGTAACATTTTTGACAAAGAGCCAGATAGTAAATATTGCAGGCTTTGTGTTGCCAAGAAGCAAATTTATGGAACTTTCCCTGCTGAAAAATTTCCCTGTATTTTACATTTTAGACTTATAAATGCCACACGTACTTATAACTCATGAGCCATACAAAAATAGGTGGCAGACCAGATCTGGCTCATGGGCTATAATAGTTTTCCAACCCCTCACCTAGATTCATGACTTTAGGCATGCTCTATAGGCTACGATGATCTAACTCACATCTCTAGCCAAGTCAACTTGTCAGTGCCTACTTGATGTCTCCACTTGGATTCTAACTAGCGTCTTAATTTAAGATTAAAAAATGTAAAATCAATCACACATACGCACCTACCCACACCTCTGTCACTTGCAAACTGCCTCATGTCATCAAGACTTTGCCATATCACTAAAAGTGACCATAATCCCCCATGTCCCTAAATCCAAATACCTTGATATAATTCTTGCTCAGTAAATTCAATCATCTTCAAATCAACTTCCAATCTCAACTGATTTTCTCCAACTTTATTGCTACACTCATAATCCCAACTACCATCATCCTTCAACTGGACAGGTGCAATAGTCAGCTAAATGAACCCCCTTCCTTCACTAGTGTACCCTTCCACAATAGTACACCCTCCTAAGAGCTAACCTCATCGTATCACACATCCATCATACACTTTTCAATGTAGTTAATTTATATTCACATTTTGATATAAGATCTAGATTTGGTCCCTGAGAACACTCATGTAATCTCTCTCCATGCTCTTCCTTCATGGACATTCCAGCCAAACCGGCCTTCTTTTCTTTGTAAGAAACTATCAAGCTCTCTTTTTAAATTACAGAATCTTTATATCTGCCCTTCTTTCTGCTCAGAGCACCCCAGATCTTCAAAGTACCTTCCTCTTTGTCTTCACTCAACTCTCAAATGAAATATTACCTCCTCAGAGAGAAAAATGCTCTGAAATACCTACAGCCAGATCAGTGCCTTCCTCCTTGACAGTTTTACTCAGCCATGTTATCACATGTAATCTTCTTCATAGTAGTGTACTTTATAGCCCTTCACACCATTGCTTTTTTTAGGTATTTGTATGTCTTCCTCCTCTTTCCCTCCTCACTACAGTATAGCCAATTGTGTCTTTGCCTTCTTCACTGCTATATCCCCTAGTGCCTGGTAGGCTTTCTATAAACAGCCATTTATTGACTTATTGACTACATGTATATGCTAATCCTTTTTACTAATTGTTGTTACACTATAAATTTCTCTTCTCCCTCTCTTCGCTTCCCTCTTCTCATGTCCCTTGATGCTTCCTACTCAATATTAACATGGACATCATTTTGTGTCTTCAGCATTTCTCTTTTCATTATATTATGATAGGTTAATTTTCCTAAGAAAACACTATTTTGACAAAAGCAAAGCATTAAAGTAAAGCAGCATAGGATCAATTTTTTCCTATTGAAAAGGAAACACCATCTTTCCAAGAAGACAATTCCACCAGGAAACAAAAAAAACACACACATTTCCGGTAAGTCCTAGTTCCCAAGACTTGAAGCCAGTATGTTTTTCCACTTTCAAGTATCCTTGACTGTAGAGATAAAAGGTATCCACTTAGAGATATTAACTCATTACCACTGCCTAAATTTGGTTTCCAGAAACACAACTTAATATGACATCAATGGATGTGATAATCATTTGAAAGTAGCTTTATCAAAATCATCCAACAGAACAAGTTACTTTCCTAATTAGCATCCTCGGTTAAATACCTAAATCTGATGAATAATAAGTTATGCATTATGCTAAATTGCATTGGCTCACTATCTTAGAATGCTTTCAAACTAATTAAAAATGAGATATTCAGTGATGAGAAACATAAAAAGATAAAAACCTATTTCAATCAGTTTAAATTAGAATTTAACATTTCTTCAATACACTCTTTTGTAGTCAATTGCAAGAGTAATAAAGCAAAATTATTGAGTCTATAATAGTGACCGTTCAAAATTCATAGTGAATTATTAAAAAGAAAACTAAGGTCCCTGCCAACTTTCCACCTCACTTCAAAGCATAGCCAAGGTCATTACAACAGCAAGTAAAAGACTCCACACAATTCCCACTTCTTCGCCTCTATACTGTTACTTCTGGAATCTTCTACTGCTCCAAATTGTGTGTTTGCTCCAGACTCAGCAGTTCTCACCACCTTGTTCTTCCAATTGCCATCTTCTCTGTGCGGCCTTTCTTGACTACCCAGTTAAAAATTATCCTATCAAAATTATCTGATCCCCATCCAGGATTACTTTTCACCATCTAACTTACGATACTTTGCATATTTATGTGGCTCATTGTCTGTTATCTGTCTCCCTAAGTTAGAATGCGAGCTTCATGATGGCAGAGTTTTGGTCAATTTCCTTCACTCAATAATTCCTGACCCAAAGTAAACACTTCATAAGTATTTTTTGAATATACTAATATATAGTCCGAATTATCAAGGAACTTATAAATAAATAAAGACACAACCCAGCATATAGTGCAGCTTGAGAAATGTTGATAGTGTGGTACAGGAGGAGGTATGTAAACTATGAGAAGCAACAGTTAAATAAGAAGCAATCCAGAAAGACACACAGTGTGGGTGACATCTGAGTTAAAGGACAGAAGGTAAGAAGATAACCAGATGGAGAAAAGAGAGGAAGATCTTACAAACAAGCATCAGAAGTTACCATAAGAAAAGCAAGTACAAAATCATCAGAAGAAAAACAATTGCATCCCAGTTATTACCACAAACATAATTAACTATGAAAACCCAGAACAGTTCATGCTTTGATAATGCTAAAGTTGATACGTAGATTAAGATGTGATATAACAATCTGCAAATCTTAGTTTTCAGAAAACCTTTTTAGGCAAGATATGATGATTTAAGGAAGAAAAGTTGCTGATGGATGAGGCATGTTGTCCCTTAAAGACAAACACTATGAAGACTGCGTACAGCCTTTATAATGGAAAGGTGCCACGTTTTTTCTTTTTTAAGTCCTTGGAATCTCAGTTGGCAACTTTGAAATTCATGTGTAATTCATGAGTTTTTTAAAAGAAATGTAATAAGTAACACAAGTGATTCTAGAGCTTGTCTTTAGGCTGAGGTAGATATTGGCATTATAAATTGAAGTGCTAGAAAGGAACAATAAGAATTAAGAATAAGCAGTAATTTCTGCCAAGATCTGTGGCACCCAGTCTCACACATAAGGCTTTTTGGAATCTCTTGGTTTCCAAGGTTCAGGCTCTCATACTTTAGTTTGTACATAAAGGACTTAAGTTATTCTTAAAGCACAGTTTTAGCACTTCACACCAGGAGATGGTTATGAGACTGATCACAGGATAAAGTGAAATAGGATGTGTGCCTACTTGTAGAAGGAACCTCGTTCCTTTTGCCATTCTATTCCTACTTTTCTGGCAGGAAAGTCCTAGAAAAAATTTCATATACAGATTAATTTTAAACAATTTACATTATATTTTACTATTAATAGCTTCTAGAATATCTTAGCTTAGGCTGGCCCTGGTGGCTCACATTTGAAATCCCAGAATTTTGGGAGGCTGAAGTGGGCGGATCAACTGAAGTCAGGAGTTTGAGACTAGCCTAGCCAACATGGTCAAACCTAGTCTCTACTAAAAATCCAAAAATTAGCCGGGTGTGGTGATGCGTACCTGTAATCCCAGCTACACAGGAGGCTGAGGCAGGAGAACCATTGAGCCTGGGAGGTGGAGGCCGCAGTGAGCCAAGATTGTGTCACTGCACTCCAGCCTGGGCAACAGAGCAAGACTCTGTCTCACAAAAACAAAAAACAAACAAACAAAAAAAGAGTATCTTAGCTTATATATTTCTCACATCTGATCCTACCACTTTACTTCTTTTTTCCTGTTTATACCAATTATTTCTATTCCTCTTTACATATAGGCAGAAAGATAAGACTAAAATGTGTCATAGACAATGACATCTAGTAAATTGACGTATTCTTCATGTTTAATTCCACAACAGATTTCAAATACAACCAAAATCTCCAAATAAAATCTTAATTCTAAATTGAGTGCTTGTACAGTCTTCAAATATGTTCAAATAGAACATCAAAGCTCAATAAAAATAGTTATATCACTTGGGATGGTGTTTAAAATATTTTTTCCTAAATAAATTCAGCTTCAGAGGATGAGAAAACCTTCGTTAGGAGATGTTTTAAAGAACAAATTAAGTTAAATGTGAAGGAAATCATACTTTATTTTGTTGAATAGTAAGATTTTTTTGTTGCTATTGTGAATTAATGCCATCCAAATATTGAGTGATGTAATTCAATTTAGTAAAAGAAAAAAGTCTAAATTATCAACTTCTTTCCTTATAAAAATGAAATATGCTATAACTTGCATTTTTTCCATGGCAATGACCCTGATGATCAGAGAGGTTAAAACCTAAAAACATTTAAAATCATCTAATATAAATTATAAAAAAGAAATCCCTTTCTTCAGAAAAAATAATTTTTTAAGGAAGCACTCATAAACAAATCTCTACTAGTAGATATACAGCATACACATCTCTTACTATCTCCCATGCAGACTGCATAAAAAGGCGTGCTGGCTACTTTTAATAAAACAACATTCAGATGTCTGGAAAGTATCTGAAATGCATGATTAATCTACAGATAATTTTCTCAAGAAACCAAATTTTGAAGACAAGTAATTCAAAAGTCTATTGTCTATAAAGTAAATCCGCTGGTATACTTAAACTGCTGTAATCCTTTCTCTGTTTACCTTATAGTGTGCACCTCTCAAGCTATGGGAATGCATGTCTTCTCTAAGAAGAGCTGACTTCTTTTGTAGGAAAAAGCTGTTGGAAATGACTGTTAGGATTTCAAATGTTTGGGAGTGTGTATTCATGTGGGTTTTACGTGTTGAATATTTGCATTTGTAATTTTAAGATGCTTAAATCAAAAACTAAAATGACCTATGCAACATAATTCTGCCATAGGATAAATTAAATTCAATTAAATGTTCCCATACAAATTATTATCTACCACAATGTAAAAATATTTATATATCACAAAGATGTAAGAAACACTGACTTCTATTATACAGCAGAGTTCAATTTCACTACTACTTAGCTTGATGATATTTTAAGGTCATGTCTCTTGGAATACACATTCAATATTCATTGCCAAACGTCTGAGCTCACCTCTCTTGAAGCAATATTCAATTATCAAAGGAAAATAATTTACCAAGCAACCTCACAAAACACAAACTCTAGGTAGCATCAAGGTTTTTCAAAGTGATTATTCCTTACTGGTCGAGATCCTAAGATATTAAAACTCATAGATCACATGATCTGAGATTTTCTAATTGAAAAGCTGTAGCTGTAAACCTTTCATTCAAAGTCGGATACTACTTTCAGCTGTCAAAAGAATTATGCAATCACTTAAACTTCTGGAATGAAAGAGAAAATGAAGGGAACAATAAAAGTAACTGAAATGCACTGAGAAATGAACATAAGGAACCAAATGGAGGCAAAGACAGAGAGAGAGAGAGAGAGGGCTGTTTATCTAACCTTCCCTTCTTGAGTGGGTTTTCTCTGATATCTCTAGAGAACAATTGGATGTGTAACAATGAAATACAAAACACAAGATACTGTCTTCGTATAATTACTTGTAATGATTCCAAGATGGCATAATTTGAGAACTTGCTAAATAGGACAACAAAGTGATCTGCTTTTCCAAAATTTTGCCCCTTAGCTTATATATTATTTCATGGTGAAGATCAATAAAACTGAAAATTGGAATTGCCAGATATTATCAGATTTTATTTTTTGAATGCTTAACAGCTGACCCAAAATCTGGTCATAAAAATGGAAGTTAAATTAAATTGTCCTCAAAATTTAAGTTTGCTACATTTGTAAGAACCACTTGCTTCTTCAAAATCTCAAACTTTCTCATATCTAGCAGCAAATTGAAATTAGGAATTTAAGCATGTAAATTCATCATGGAAACCAAATTGATTAAAATTTTCTGTGTATTCATGATAATGTTTAAAATTTTTGCTACATTTAAACCCTAAGTTAGTTACAAAAACCCTAAAATTATGCTTGTTTAAAAACTTGGGCTAACTTGCTTTTGAAAACATACTGACATATTCGTTCCATTCTTCTTATAATTATTTTTTTGTCACTCCCAAGCAGCACACCATTGTATATATCCCCAAAACGGCACTTCTTTGTTAAAGCCATTAGGACAGAAATATTTTTGAGCCAGATGCAATGGCTCATGCCTGTAATGTCAGTACTTTGGGAGGCCTAGGTTAGAGGACTGCTTGAGGATAGGAGTTTGTGACCTGCCTGGGCAACATAGCAAGACCCAGTCTTTACAAATGAAATGAAAATAAAATATAAAATAAACTGGCTGGACAAAGTAGTGCACACCTGTGGTCATAGCTACCAGGAGGCTGAGATGAGAGGACCATATGAACCCAGGAGTTTGGGGCTGAGAATGAACTATGACTGCACCACTGCACTTCAGCCAGAACTATGGGTTGGTGAGTTAGAAATAAGTTCTCAGTTCTGAATATAATAACTGCTCCTGGCACTCCCCAGAATGAGCTGGGTTTTCTTTTGCCTCTCTATAGTCCCTCTTCCTCAGGAAATACCCCCATGGTTCTGCCCGCTGTGCTATTAATTACACCAATGCTTATTATATGTCAGTTCAGTTTTATCTAGATTCTCCCAAAGTCAGTGCTGAACTTAGTTGTTTGAAAATGTATATATTGTAATAGTTACCAAAAAGACCAAATACAGCTAGATATTTATGCTATTTGTTTTATTTCCATCGTAGGTATATTTCCTTTTAAAATTCATATATATCTTTCTCTAAGGATTGTCTCCGTTTTCAGATGTTAAGCACTTTCTCATGCACACACCACCTAAGCAGCAAAGACAGAGTCCACGTCAGGGAATGTCACATCCAGGATAAGTACCTATTATTCTGTAACTCAGAAGTAGGAAAATGGATGTCCTCAAGCAGATGCTTTTCTTGACAGATACAAAAATTTGACAAGGATCACTGACTGACTTCCAACCCACCATTCATCACTTTTATCTTATTTTGACCCTAAGGGTCCCAGAGGGATAATGGCACTACATTCCTATTTAGAATTCAGATTTCAGATTGCATTTCTTATATCATTGTTTATAAGTAGTGGTTGCACACAGTCGCGATAATACTATGACATTAATCTACATTCCTCGTTAAATCGATTTTTGTCTTCCGTTTTTGAGCTTAGCTACAATTTCTCACACGGTTTCTCTAGGAAGATTCCTCAATGACTGAAACATTTAGAACATGGTCGATTCATAAATACGACACTGGGATTCCCCAATGACTGAAACATTTTGAACATGGTCCATTCATAAATACGACACTGGGATTCCCCAATGACTGAAACATTTAGAACATGGTCCACTCATAAATACGACACTGGGATTCCCCAATGACTGAAACATTTAGAACATGGTCCATTCATAAATACGACACTGGGATTCCCCAATGACTGAAACTTTTAGAACATGGTCCATTCATAAATATGACATTGGGATTCCCCAATGACTGAAACATTTAGAACATGGTCCATTCATAAATATGACATTGGGATTCCCCAATGATTGAAAAATTTAGAACATGGTCTATTCATAAATATGAAGAGCTTGTGTAGAAAGTATAATTTACTTATCCTATTATGCTTAAGAAATTATGTGAAATAATGTGAAAATAATCTTAAAACATTTGCATGCATATTTGCTGCAAGAGTCATCTTTCATTGATACTTAATCATAATCATGGACATGGTGGGTCCCAATAACCAATATTTAATGCAAGACTGTAAATTTAATAGAGAGAAAACCTTATTTATAAATTTTCATGTGTTCTTTTCTTGAAAATAAGGAGCTGTGAGATTTGTATTTTAAAAGATACTTAGTAATAAAAACTTTAATTTTTAAAACTTTTATTTTTAAATTCTGCTTAATTGCATAAAAGTTAAAAGGTAATATTTAATATTTAATGAGGCTTATTGAGCTAAATGATGATATGCAGCTTGGGTTATACTTGCAATTATAAGATTTGCTCATTATACCTAAGCAATCTCCTTCACTCAATCTAGCTACCACTAAGGAAGCAAAATTCCCTGAATCATAGTATCAAAGCATTCCATTATGTTTTCTATTAAGTTGTTTTGTTCTTTGAATCATTGTCTATTTTAATTTATCCTTTTAGAAAGAAAACAAATTACTTAACTTGCATTTCCCACTAGAAGCTTCACTACAGCTAGACTTGGAATTGATTTCAGGCCATTTTTTAATAAATGATGGTCCCTAGTGAAAGATAGAATACTTGAGCCATCAATATTGAGTAAATAAAAGGGTTTGGGTAAATAAGAGAGAAGATACCTATTTTTCTCAAATATTTTAAATATCTAATAACCTATTCCTCATCTAAAACAAGCCACAATTACTGGAAATGATGGTCAGAGGAAGGTATTAGCAACCCTGTGTAATACTACATGTCATGTTGGATCACTATTACAGAGAAACAGATGTCATGCTGCATTTTAGTAATTCTACACATCACCAGAGAAATAGACAACTCTTATAGCCAAAGAAATCCAACGTAGCTACTGTCTACATATTCTTGTTTTAGACCTTTGGTGAAAAAAACTACTATGTGTATTGAATATATTTTACATTAGTTTTATCACAAAAGAAAAATGAGAATTCTATTAGATGCAAATACAAATTCTGAATGACAGGAAAGAAAAATTAAAATCAAAGCTGATCTTAATTAACAAAATGTATTATCTGCTTACATGTATATACAACTGTTCATATACAAAGGCACAGATGCATTTGTGGTTTTGAAAAAATATCTATTTCATTTCAAATCTTCATTGAACAATATTACATATGGCAAGAAAACTGATCTTTTTGAAGGATCTTTTAAAAAGTGTTAAACTTTATTAGATACTCCAAACTAGCAAAGCTCAACTTCATCACAATTATATAATAACACTGCACACTTTCAATTTTATCTGGAGAAATATATCTATCCCTTGAAATAACTCTGTAAACTTCCTGCTCACAGATTTCATTTCAAGCCTTGAAAATGCAGAAAATCAATGCTGAATATACTTGCCCCGAAAGGAAAAGAAAATTTCAGGGGTGTCAGGATGTTTTATCACATAAAGTACAGAATTGCAATTTGTATATGAGCAGGCAACACACCTCCAAAAATAATACAATACTTATCACAAAATACATTCACAGATACTAGATTTGGCACAAACCACTCCATACAGCTATTGATGAAATCAGTATTGAAAGCCTTATTCCAAAATCTATGGCCCTTTTCTACTCTCCAACTGACATTTCAGGATGCCACAACCTTGCAGCTCCACTCTCTCATTAATTTCCCCTAAATACCCTTGGCAGAAGAACGAGAAACGTCACATTTTTCATTTAATTTCTAAAGAACATCACATCCTTTAAGAATAGGTTCTTGAAATTTTAAAATGTTAAACATAAAAACCCTAAAGAGACAAACATCCAAAAACATAAAAACCCTAAACAGACAAACGTCCAAAAACTTTTCTTCAAAATCACAACAACTTTATATGCTACGTGTTCCTGTAAAATACCACATACACAAACTCACAGGCACACCCACCCACCCAAAACCCACACACTCGAATTTATATGGCCTCGTAATACCTCACATATATATACATGTCACCAAATGCAACAGAGACACACGCATATATATGGCCTCATAATACCTCACATATATATACATATCATCAATTACAACAGAGAAAAGCCAATTTCAGAAACATGGCTTCAATTTTGATGCATTTACTCACACTTAATTCTATTTCAATTTAACTGCAGAGATATTACAATACCCTGTAACAAAAACCTGACGGAAGATTGTAACAAATTGCTTAAACATCAAACCAAACACTAAACATAATTTCATCACAAAGTGAAATTCGCATCCAACTCGCAAAGAATTAGAAAATCCTTGCACTTACCTTGGCCTTGTCCATTCCCCAGATGACCCCAAAACACCACCGTCATCATCAACAGCCCCGGAGCCCACGTCCACATCCTTCTAGTGACACGCTCGTGTCTTCTGGCCATTGCATCTTAAACTCTGCATATTCAGTGGGGTGGATGTGAAAGTACAATAAATTACATTCTTAGAGAAATACACTACGACTCAAATCCCATATCTAATATGCACTGTGCATTTCTGAATTATCCTGCCTACAAGGAGGTACATTTGAAAATCATGCTTCCCTTTAGGGTTGTCATATTGATGATTAATACGAAAGCTCATTCATTTTTAATCTTTAAGCATTCATCTGAATTCCATTTTTAATATCATTTTCCAAAACAGGCCACTTAACCTATGAATGTTAAAAAGTACTCCCGATATACATATTGTAGTTCAGTCAAGCAAAAGCATGGTGTATGGACACTACTTAAGTATAACTTGATATTTAGGCAAATTGATGAATTTAACATACCATGTAATCTCTACATATATACAAAAGGACTTTTCAACACATTTATGTAAGTTTTGCATAAATACCCTTGAAAATATTCTCAAGTTTTAAGTGGTATTCTAATTATGTCAGTAATTTTAACTGAATAAAGAGATGCATCATGTGCAAAAACTAATCTTGTTTACTTAAAATTGAGAGTAAAATTAATTATAGAAGGTACAAAACACTTGTAATTTTGATTTCAGATATATGACCCACAGGAACCTTCATATATACAAATATTATACACATATATGACAATGTATATTTGAATGTTCATTTTGAAACTGCTTTTCATACTGATACATGAAAATACTTAAATGTCCACCAAAGCAAGGTTATTTATTCATACATTTGAATGATATACAGTAGCTCAAAAGAATAAACTTGAGTTGCATGTACTAATATGGATAAGTGTCCAAAATGAATAGTGAAGCAAAACTAGCAAATTTAATAATGATAAGTTCAAAATTACACCTTTCATATGTAAACATGTGCAATAGTTAAAACTATAAATTTTATGTTGCATAAATATATAATACAGTATAATAACGCATAAGAATGAGAAACACCTTCAAGACTAAAGTTAGGAAATTACAAGACTACAATTTAAATGGTTAGTAGGTGGAATTTTAAATCAGAGGTTACTCCTAAATCCCAATTTTTCCACAGTTGACAAAATAACGGAGTTAAGAAAAATAAACTTAATGATTTCCAGAATGAATGCTTTATTCAAAATGCTACGTAATTACAATTCTAATAAACTTGCAAGGGAATCCAGTCACCCAGAAATTTTTTATGCCTTTCTCCTACATCACGAAAGGGGAAGATTTAATTACCAACTTTGCATTACTTAACGTCAGACTCATAGTATCAGAGCTAAAGAGAAATTTAAGAAACACCTAACTCAACCTCTCCATTTTAAATGACCAAATGAGTTGAGAAGGTTACAATGACATTTCTAAGTTCATATGTAAAAACAGAATTTTGATGACAATGACAGTTTAAGTACTAATAAACACTCCTGGAAAAGTTACTGTAATCCAGGTTATTTTACTGTGCTAAATGCCTTACATTCTTTACCCAATTCAGTTTTCACAGAAATCCTATGAACAAAGCACTTCCAAAATTTACCACTTCACAGCTAAGAAAACAAGGCTTAGAGAAATGCTACACGATCCCTAGTCATGAGGTTAGTAGGTACCACTGTGGAGACTGAGGCAAAACAGGACGATTTCAAAGCCTATGCTCTGAACAAGTAAACACTAAGCAGGAATTTAGTTCTAGATCTCCCAGTTGTAGTCCAATAATCAGCCAAAAAATGGTGCTGAGAAGAGGGGAAAGAAAGATGTCTTGTATGTGGAGCCTCATGTATTTGATCCCAAATACATCTTCATATTGAAAATCATTAGAGCACAAGGCAAAAGAATTATTAGTTTGTTTCTAAAATCATCAACCTTTCCCAAGTTGAACATACAAATATATTTTATCATATATATACTATATGTGTGTATAGCGTGTGTTTATCTAAGTATTCCTGTGGTTTATATATCTGGATGTGGAATTACAAGTGTTTTGTGGTTTATTATTTATTTATTATTATACTTTGAGTTTTGGGGTACATGTGCACAATGTGCAGGTTTGTTACATATGTATCCATGTGCCATGTTGATGTGCTGCACCCATTAACTCGTCATATAGCATTAGGTGTATCTCCTAATGCTGTCCCTGCCCCCTCCCCCCACCCCACCACAGTCCCCAGAGTGTGATGTTCCCCTTCCTGTGTCCACGTGTTCTCATTGTCTCCCTCTGTTGCTCTGGCTGGAGTCAGTGGTGTGATCATAGCTCACTTCAGACTCCAAGTCCTAGGCTCAAGCGATACTTTTGCCTCGGCCTCTCAAGTAGCTCGGACTACAGGCATGCACCACCATCCCCGGCTAATTTTTTTACAGAGATGGGTCCCACCGTGTTGCTTGACTGGTCTCAGCCTCCTTAAGTCAAGGGATCCTCCCACCTGGACTTCCGAAAGCACTGAGATTACAGGTGTCAGCCACCGTGCGTTTTTTGATTTCTTCAATTAATTTTACTTATACACTTGATTACACAAGATTAATTTTGTGTACATAATGAATCTCTTTTGAGGTTTAAGTTACTGATTAATTAGAGTACCACTTAACAAGGGTGTCATCCCAGCACTTTGGGAGGCTGAAGTGGGCGGCTCACCTGAGGTCAGGCATGAGCCACCGTGCCCGGCTTACACACATTCTTTTCACTCCTGCTTGCAGATCTCTGTTCCCTTCTAATTCCAGTGGAACCACTTTCACTTAGTATCAAAATATCCAGATCCACTCATCAAAGTGTAAATAATCCTCCAGCAAATTACCTTTGCAAATCTATTTTTATGTAATATTTCCTTAACTTCTTCTTACCTACATCCAGTAGTCATTTTACAAGGCAGAATTTTTTCTATTTTATATAGAACTGAGGCAGTATTTGAAAAAAATCTCAAAACACTCTTCAGGAAGGACTGGCATCTAAAACACCAGTTCCAATATATATTTCAGTAACATTTTAAAGGACAGATGCTTTTCAAAATGTTATTATAATTTAAAAAAATGTAACCTTCCTCTCTGAGTTCATGTTTATGGAAAACTAATATTTCATAAATGCCAAGTTACTATGATGTATTATCTAAATGCTGCCCCTGCCATTCTATAAATACAAAAATCATAACCTTCTAACTAACTTTGGTATTAGTCAACAACTGTGCTGATGAAAAGTAAAATCAATTCATTTAAAATAATTTTCCATGAACAAAATCAAGTAACTTGTAAGTAGTATGGTAGATGAACCAAAAAATAAAGTAACATTAACCAGAAAGACATGCCATGGACTTCTCTAATCTTTTTTTGGAACACCCTTTTCATGCATATGAAAATAAAAATTAAATATAAAATACCTACTTTATGTATGTACTTTTACTTGTGTCTATTGTTCTTTAAAGATTAAAATAACTCCTAAAGCCTGGATAGCTGAGCCCATTGTGCTCTTCTGCCCATAAAATAGATCGGATGTGCAGTGAAAGAGGTAAAACTTAGGCTTTCAGGTTAGTTATGACGATGGAAACACAATTCTATTCAATAGTGTTCATCTTGGTCTTTCAAATGTTTAAGGTCACAAGACAAAAGAGAACAGACTTTAAGAATGTTCGTGTATTACTTCTCGTCTTACCCAATAGCTACATTAGTTCAATTAGGCCAGTGTTTTGGAGTAAACAGCACTGTGAAATGTGTCGTGGAGTCCGGAGGCTCCACCACCTACCTCCATGTAGTTGTTCTGTCCGATGGAGCCTAGAGTAATACCTTAGGAGATGCATTACATCTACAGGTACCAACCAGGAAGGGCAGTCTTGAATTAAATGGCTTTAGAACACGTTATAAGAGCAAATCGAAGCTTCTAGGTATTAGAACCACTTCAATCACAGAGCGTCTCTGGGTTCTATCTGTGGCCAGCATCAAGTATCTGTCTGCCCTCCCCGAATGCTTTCTCTCATCATGTGGATCTTCTAGATGGTCTTATTCTTCCCCAGCCAGCCAACTTGATCAACAAGCCTAGGTATATTAGATATGTATAAAGTTGGTTCTTAAATAAAGTCCATTTCTGTATCTAGGTAAGTAATGTCTTCAGACTTACAATTTCATTGATATCTAGAAAGAGTGACTCTAGTTAGCTTCTAGTGTCAGTTTTTCTAGCAGCTTCTTTAAAAACAAAAATCCTCTCTGGAACAAAGCTTCCTTGCAAGTATTGCTGTTGGCAATAGTCCTCTTTACTGAAATGCTTATCCGGTGAAACTTGCGCTGTGCCAGTGAGCCTGCAGGTTGATGGTCCTTTTGTTCAACTTCTCCATTATAAAGCAACCTCTCTGATCACCCTTTTAAAACTAAAGACCAAAGAATCAAATGAGATCAGGAAGTGACCAGAGCTCACAGGTCATCAACTCCTCTTCTTAGCATATTATAGCACACAGTCTAAGCCCGAAAAACACAGCAGAACCCATTACAGCTCTCGAGTTCCAGTTATTAACATTGATTTTTTCCAATGGGAAATTTTCATTAGAAGCTATCACAGGACTCACATTCAGTAATAACTTAGATTAGGATACATACTGGAGCCTTTGTCCTTAGAGTAGGTGCCACTGAGTCACTATTAAAAGGAGTCTTTTTGATCTTAGTAAATTCTCACAGGGCTTATCTCAGTCTAAACTGTAACTGGCCTTTACTAGTGATGTCATGTGTAGTTCAAATTAATATTGTAATGTATATAAATTGTATATATAGGTATAATACATGCATGTATTTACAATTATTTATTTTATTTTATTTTTTAATAAGATAAAAGTTAGAGGTTAAAATATGACTCTAGGCCATTGTGCTTTAGAATGAAGAGCACAGACATGGGTTGGAAATGTAAATTTTGGCCCAATTTAATTTCTGTGACAAATTCATTAATGTCTTCAAGGTTCAGGCTCTATGTATGAGACAAATGAAAACAGCTCTAAGATTCCTGAAAACCCTAAAATATTAAAATTCCACTCTGCCATTAGTTCAGATAAATCATTTGCCAATTTGCCCCACAAGAACCAGGCATCTTTAAATGGTAACATAACATGCACTTCTCTCTCCCAAAGTGTGGTGCATAAACGTTCTGCTTCTCAATAACACAGGATGCCTGCTAAAATGTGCTGTCAGGGGGATTAGTAAGGAAATGTTGTATCAAAACTTCTGCAGATGTGGCCCTGAAATACACATTGTAATAAATCCTCCAGGCCTCTCAAGTTAGGAATAACTGGTTTATAAAATTGTACTTACTTAAAAATTATAGATAAACAGATTTCACCGTAACCCATTCTTTCTGTTCTGAATGAAATAAGGCTCTATATTCAGACTGAATTTTCAGTGAAAAACAACTTAAAATAGTGACAAATCATCTATAAGTTTAAATGAATATAACTAGGAGACCTGAAAACTCAGGTTTAGCAGTCATCTTCCAACAGTTTGAGAGCCCACAGGAGCCACAGAGCCCTCATGTCTCTCCAGAGAAGCAGGGTGATTCTTCCCCCTAAACACCATGCAATTCTTGAAGTGAGTGAAAGCATCCCTGCTCACACTGATACCCTCTCAAGTGAACTCAAAATTAAGCCATCTCCAGCCAGACCAGATATCCTGGCCCATATCTCATTCATTAATATATGTTGAGAAGCCTTTGTTTCTTGGAAACTACATGAAGTGAATAGGCTGTGGACTCCACTGGACCTAGTGGTCTATATTTAACCAATTCCCTTCACACATATGTATCAGATGCTCTCTTAGTTACGGAGCTGCAGTGGTGAATAAGAAAGCCACAGTCCTGTACTCCCAGGGTTTCAATTCTGAAGACGAAGACAGGCACAGAAACCCAACTGAGCAAAGAGAAGAGATTATTACAAAATGTGTTCACATGCAAAGTGAAGCAAGGGACTGAATATACAACAAGGGTTTTGGGGCGAACATTAGATACAATCTTAATTCAGATTATATAAGATTCATACATATAATTTTTATATATAGATATATTAATTTGGGCCGGGCGTGGTGGCTTATGCCTGTAATCCCAGCATTTTGGGAGGCCAAGGCGGATGGATCACTTCAGTCCAGGAGTTTCAGACCAGTCTGATCAACATGGCAAAACCCCATCTCTACTAAAAATAAAAAAGTTAGCCGGGTGTAGTGGTGTGCGCTTGTAGTCCCAGCTACTCAGGAGGCTGAGAAAGGAAAACTGCTTGAACCCAGGAGGCAGAGGTTTCAGTGAGCCAAGATTGTGCCACTGCACTCCAGCCTGGGTGACACAGCAAGACCCTGTCTCAAAAGAAAAAGAAAAAAAGAAATATTAATTTGGATTATACAGATTCTAACCACTTCTTTCAAGTGAGAATATTTAAGGTAAGACCTGAGAATAAAAAGAGTTAGCTTTTCATACACTACAGAAAGATTCGTCTTTTAGGAAAAACCCCCAGTGTTCATGGACCCTAATATATGAGCAAGATCTTGGCATGTAGAAGAAACCTGTGAATTGGATGAAATGAAAAACTGAAAAGTAGGAATCTGGATGAAGTACAGAAGGGAGAAAGACTAATGTGAGACGTGGCTGAAAGAGAAGGATATGTGAAACAGTACAGGTCTTCATTAGTAATGATGAGGAACATAAATGTTAGTCCAAGTACACCAGAAAAGTGGGAGAGTTGGAAACTGAAAGACATGTTAAGAGATCACTTTGGTTTCTCTGTAGCTAACAGGGTGTAGGAGATTAAGAATTAAAGTAGGTTGACTAAGGATGACCTAAGAAAATAAGCGTAGGTAAGAAAATATGTGGCTCTGGCTAGGCTGGGGACATTGGAAATCAAAAGAGGTGGAGGAAATTACAGATGTATTTGGAACCAAAATATTTTTTAAATGAATGTTGAATTGGATATTGTCAGAATATTGAGGAAGGGCCAAAAATGACTTATAAGCGTCTAGCATGGCTGGCAGTGCCACTTACTGACATGTGGGAAACCAGGACATGTTACCTCTGAATTATTCGAGTGCTATTGTCATGTAAATCATCAACTCCCAGAATAAAGGTCTGGGCCAAACTCTAAGACTGGAAATTATGAGCTGTTTAGTAGTGTTTAGAGCTTAGAGAGAGTATGTGTGTGGAGAGAAAAGAAGAGCAATTAGGACAGAACCCTTAGAAACATCAATATTTAAAATTTGGGAAGAGAAACAGAAACAAATAAATTGTGGGAAAATGAAGCTCAGGGTAGTTGCAAGGGAATGCTAAAAATGAACTATGGCATTTGAGGAGGAAAACGTGGAAACTGAAAGCAAGAGAGTACGGATGGATCGTGAGGGAGCAGCAGCAGCTGTGTCCTAAGAAGAGTCTCAGTGAAAATGAAGGGTTGTAGGAATGAGGACATCTGGGCCAACGAGCTGGCAAGGAGTGATGTCCAGGAGGCAGAATATTTGCATCTAGATCCTGGTGGTATATACCCTTATAGAAAATGTTTCAGATTTGATGACAATAAAGTGGAGGAAAGAAAAAAAGTAATGGAAATAAAGATGTCAAAAAACGGGGAACCGAGGTTTGTACTGGTCCTTTCACGTGAAAGCTGAGCCACTAAAATGATGGCTGAACTTGCCTGAAGATGATATTGAGCAAAAGATCTACAGCCTTAAATAAATGGCAAGAGGCCAGGTGCAGTGGATCATGCCTGTAATCCCAGAACTTTGGGGGGCTGAGGCAGGCATATCACCTGAGGTCAGGAGTTCGAGACCAGCCTGGCCAACATGGCGAAACCCCGTCTCTACCAAAAATACAAAAATTAGCTGGGTGTGGTGGTATGCACCTGTAATCCCAGTTACTCAGGAACCTGAGGCAGGAGAATCACTTGAAACCGGGAGGAGGAGGTTGCAGTGAGCCGAGATCACACCATTACACTCCAGCATGGGTGACAGAGCAAGACTCCATCTCAAAAAAAAAAAAAAATAAGACCAGAGTGCCCAGGAGGGAGGTCTGTTGATGATGGTAATACCAAAGGGGCATGGCCGATATTTCCAAGGGGTTTGAGTTTCAAAGGAACAGTCTAATTTGCAAGGAGCGGAGAAATTAACAGTCTAGAAGTTGTAACGGGAACCAAGAACAACCACCTCGGCTTCCAGCCATAGGTATGTGGAGGGTGAGAAAAAGACCTGTCTCAATTTATGAAAGCTAGAGGAAAAACTGCACTTTAGTATCAACCAACTTTTGTTTTAAGATAATTACAAACCAATATGGAACTTAGCAAGAGTCAATTTTGACAGTTTCCTGCAGCTTAGTAAATTCTGCACAAAATTAAGATTTAACACAAAAGTAGAGAAAAATTTTAATGGCATAGCACATTTCTTCACAATTCCTTAAACCAAATAATTCCCTGTTCTTCTAACTCTCACCTTACACTATCAACTAGGCTTCTTATTCAATGAACGGTTTAAGTCTACTAAGACACACACACACACACACACGTCTTATCCAGCTGCAGATCTCATTTTTGAAGGTACACTGAAAGTACATAGATCATTCTATAATCATCAACTATGAAGATTGTGAGCAACTGGAACAAGTATTCTTGGAAAAGAAGTTTCCTGTGTATAAGAAAAAAAAGAGTCCAACTCTGGGAACTGACTTGGCTGAGTCATCATTATATGCCACTGGCAAGAAATCAAGAAGTAACTCAGGACTGATAAACTTTGTTAAAGGAAATGGAAACAGCCTATCTGTGAGGCTTAATTCTTGATAATCTGGCCAAGATATAGCATCTGGATAAGAGTTCACTGACTCAACTAAATTTTGTGAAGGTGAAGTACTTGTTAAAATGAAAGATCTATTTAGAGAGAAATAAGTAGACATAATGTCTGCACTATGGATAGGTGTATACCTGTTTTTTGCAAAAACAGTTTGTATCTTTGAAATGCTGGTTTGCCCTGGACAGAGCTAACTTAAATAGAGACCGGGCGCGGTGGTTCATGCCTGTAATCCCAGCACTTTGGGAGGCCGAGGAGGGTGGATCATGAGGTCAGGAGATCGAGACCATCCTGGCTAACACGGTGAAACCCCGTCTGTACTAAAAATGCAAAAAATTAGCCAGGCATGGTGGCGGGCACCTGTAGTCCCAGCTACTCTGGAGGCTGAGGCAGGAGAATGGTGTGAACCCGGGAGGCGGAGCTTGCAGTGAGCCGAGATCGCGCCACTGCAATCCAGCTGGGTGACAGAGAGAAACTCCGTCCCCAAAATATATATATATAGTTTTTTTATATATATATGTATATATACCCAAAGGATTATAAGTCATGCTGCTATAAAGACACATGCACACGTATGTTTATTGTGGCACTATTCACAATAGCAAAGACTTGGAACCAACCCAAACGTCCAACGATGATAGACTGGATTAAGAAAATGTGGCTGGATACATATGTAACAAACCTGCACATTGTGCATATGTACCCTAAAACCTAAAGTATAATAAAAAAAAAAGAAAATGTGGCACATATACACCATGGAATACTATGCAGCCATAAAAAAGGATGAGTTCATGTCCTTTGTAGACACATGGATGAAGCTGGAAACCATAATTCTCAGCAAACTATCACAAGGACAAAAAAAACCAAACGCTGCATGTTCTCACTCATAGGTGTGAATTGAACAATGAGAACACATGGACCCAGGAAGGGGAACATCACACTCCGGGGCCTGTCATGGGGTGGGGTGAGGGGGAGGGACAGCATTTGGAGATATACCTAATGTAAATGATGAGTTACTGGGTGCAGCACACCAACATGGCACATGTATACATATGTAACAAACCTGCACGTTGTGCACATGTGTCCTAGAACTTAAAGTATATATATATATATATATATATATATATATATATATATATATATATATAAATATAAAGAGAAAACCATTAAAGAAAGGCTATAATACACAGGAACACACAGACATACATACACCTGTGTGTCTATATCTTCAGTTATCACACTTTTTCTATACAGACTCCACACGAGACAAACATGTTACATTTTATGAGAAACCATAAGTGGAAAGAGGAGAATTTGTGAAATCAATATAGAATGTTCCTTGTTTAGCATAATTCTAACTGTTTCTCATTAGAGGTCTGAGTATCAATCTGTATTATATGTGGCCATGCTGGCATTTGGGAAATTCCACAAGAAACTTTTTAAATATGAATTTGGAAAAGGGAAAAGGATTTTTAAAGTGTCTTTTTTTGTTCTGCATTCTATGTGGAACATCTATTTTGTGCTAACTGCTCGTGTTAGCTTGTGATTGCCTGTGACTATGTGGAAGATATACTTTACGTGACTATGTGAGCAATAGTCTTAAAGTTAAGAAATCTAAAATTTGGTTGGTTTAGTTGCTAATTAGGTAAATTACCTTGTAATGGTTACTTAACCTCTCAAAGATTAATTATCTTCAGTGGTACATTGAAGGTTCCATTCATATTGATTTTAGTAGACTTATCCTACTAAAAAGTAAATTTAACAGAAATTATTCTAGACCTCATTATTTCAGGAGACCCCACCCCAGCTTTTATTCCTAACTTCAAGAAATGCAGAGAAATTTAAAAATTCGATGTTCTCCCAATTCAACAGAATATAACTGAACTAAATCGATTTATGTATAATTCATTATTTCAACCTTTAACGCTATATCCGAGCGGTTTGTTTTCACCATAAAGTTATAGCTGTTTAGGCCAATAATTAAAGAGGACCTTGATAGAGAATGACAAGAGAGGATGATCACCCTATTGTCTATCTTCCAGCTGTTTTCAATGCCCTGAAGTTTTATTCACACCCTAATATTAGAATCTTATCTGAGAGAGCGTACTCAAATGATGAATCATGCTAATTTCTCAAGAAAAGTGTTACAGAATAATAAATGCCTTTCTGGTCAAAGCACTGATGCTCTGGAAATAATCTTTATCCAAATGAGGTACAGGAATTGTTAGGACTATTAAAAGTTTGTATATGATATCTGCCAGGTTCGACTGAGCTTCACTTAAAATCTACCATATTAGGGCCAAGTGTAATGACTCAAATTAGTGAACTTAAAAATTGTTTTAAAATGTTTCCTGGAGACATTTCAAATATTGCTCTCTGATTTATCACTGTTACTTTTGCTGAATTCAATTTGATGCCAAGATTTATTCAGATTAATCAAATGCCATAAACTCTGATACCTAATGTTCCTTAACACCTTAAGAACTTTTAAACAGATCAAATGTTGAAGATACGCTTTTAGTGAAACTGTACCTAAGCACATGAATTCTATTGAATATAGCTTTTTAGAAGACTAACAAAGAAAGAAGACTTAGGAAATTCGGAAACATTTTTTAAACCTTCTAGAGGGAATTAAACTACTGAAAAATAATTTCAATTGGTGAATCTAATGGCATTAATCAGAAGATAAGAAAAAAGTAACCATAAAACTTTATGGGGGTAATATTTGCTATGAGGATCAGGAAAAACAACTAATGGATATTAGGCTTAATATCTGGGTGATGAAATAAACTGTACAACCAATCCCATGGCATAAGCTTACCTCTGTAACAAACCTACACTTGTACCCCTGAACTTAAAAGTTAAAATTTAAATAAATAACGTTGTGCTATTAATTTCAACCAGAGCCTTTCCAAGGTGCAGGGAACTTTTGAGAATTTTATTTCTTGCAAAAGGAAACTTGATTCCTTGCTTAGGGCCTTCCTAGGAAAACCTCTATTCTTTGGAGAAGCATCATACTCCTACAAGATTTAAGGACCATCATATTTGTCAGACTTTTTTTCTGTTTTACTGTGAGCAGTTTACAGAACATAAAGAAAAATCAAATCCGAAGGTGCACTACACGTGTTTTATCAAAAGGAACATTTTTGTGTACTTTTAAGAAAATACGACAAATTGAGTTTTCTGACCTATTACCAAGTTAGACATCTTGAGTGAATTGAATCTGTTGTAATCCTGTTTGGTTTTCATCCCATGGCTCTGGAAAACTGACATTTATCTCCAATTTTTCAACTCTGCTTCTTTCCAGTACCTCATCTATACGACTATTATAGTACTTTTCATCTGCTTCTACCACTACACTATGGCTGCATTACTTTTAACACAGTGTCCCACATGTTACCCATTTCTACCTTATATAAAGAGTAGAAATTGAATTGTAATTGAGTATCCAGTTGCCTCATATTCAGGTCTTCAACTGAAATAACTCCAGCTATCTCAAAACTTCAACCCTCTCTGGAAGTATTGGACCAAATTATCCCAGATTATAGCACTCTCAGGCTAAAATTACTAATGCTTCTATAGTTTCAGAGACTGTATCAGGTTATTCAACACAACATTCCATGCACCATTCCAGCCTCATATAATCAGAGGACACTTAGACGACTTTAATAGCCTTCAAAAGACACCCTCCTCTTTTACTTATATATATATTTATTTATCTATTTATTTAATGGAGACAAGGTCTCACTCTGTCACCCAGACTGGAGCGCAGTGGCATAATCACGGTCCACCGCAGCCTGCACCTGCCGGGCTCCGATCCTTCCACCGCAGCCTCCTGAGTGGCTGGGACCACAGGCGCCGCCACCACGTCTGCCTGGTTTTTGTATTTTTGTGGAGATGGGGTTTCACATGTTGCCCAGGCTGATCTGAGACTCCTGGGCTCAAGAGATCCACCTGCCCCGGCCTCCCAAAGTGCTGGGATTACATGAACGAGCCATTGTGCCCAGCCGGTCCCGCCCGGTTTTTAACCTTCGTACTGTTTATATAATCATCCTTCACAAAATAGAACACTTCATTACTCGATGGTTCTCATTATTCTAATATGAAGAACTATATTAAGAAAATAAATTCCTGGCCGGGCGCGGTGGCTCACACTTGTAATCCCAGCACTTTGGGAGGCCGAGGCGGGCGGATCACGAGGTCAGGAGATCGAGACCACGGTGAAACCCCGTCTCTACTAAAAATACAGAAAATTAGCCGGCGTGGTGGCGGCGCCTGTAGTCCCAGCTACTCGGGAGGCTGAGGCAGGAGAATGGCGGGAACCCGGGAGGCAGAGCATGCAGTGAGCCGAGATCGCGCCACTGCACTCCAGCCTGGGCGACAGAGCCAGACTCCAGCTCAGACAAAAAAATAAATCAATAAATTTCCAATATTTCCTAGCATATCCAATTTAATTCTATACATCACATAAAAATAAAAGCCGTCTTACTGTGTTAGTTTCTTACTGCTGTTACAGTAAATTAACATAAACTCAGAGGCTTAAAACAACACATTTTTTTTCTTTATACTTCTGGGGGTCAGAAGTCCAAAATGGGTCTTAGTGTGCTAAAATCAAGGTATCATCAAGTGTATATTTTGTCTAGAGATTCCAGGAGAGAATTCACCAGGTTTGAGGGGTCACATGTATCCCTGAGCTCTTGGCCTCTGCACATCTTGGACACAGCACATCACTTCAGCCTCGGCTCCAGTTTACCCAAGCTCTTCTGCTCACTCTGGTCTCTCCGCCTTCCTGTCTGAAGGTTCTTTGTGACTACAGTGGGCCCACCTAGATAATTCAGGATAATCGCTCCAGTTTAAGGTGAGGTGATTAGCAATCTTAATTCCACCTCTAACCATAATGCTTCCATGCTGCCTAACAACACATTCAAAAGGTCATCCTGCTAAGGGTCATTATTCTACCTACACACTAAGTGACTGAGAAAAAGTAAAGTTATCTATCATGCCTTACCTATGGCGAGGAAATAATAACTTATAATGATTTATCTACGAAAACTTGTTTTTAAAAGCTTTGGTCCTAGTCTATTGATTAAAGTTTTGGTATATTCCAGATAAATTTCATGTCCTTGATGCTAACACATTGTGCACAGTAGATGGCCTTTTTAAAATAGTACTGCATAAAGGAATATTTAAGGTTGTCTGGACAATAGAAAAGGAACTTTAGTTGCTATGCCACAAAAGGCCGGATTTCTGCACATTACACCTCCTACCAGTGCACACATGTGCCAAACTCCTTCCTGAAAGCCTGGTTTATGTTTCCTATGTGCTTAGCAATAGTTTTACTCTCACGACTGTTTATATTAAGTCCTATTTTTTAAAGCATATCCTCATTTGTTTGTTTTCCTGAGCCTCTGAACTGGATTTCATCTGGTATGTATTGCACAGGTTTGCACACTTGATTGTACGCTACCTAAAAGCATCCTCTTGTGTTCTGGACACGGTTATTTTTCTCCATGGTAAGGTGATAAGTGACTTCTCTGAGGACTTGCCACCTTAGAATGCAGTGGTGACATCACCTGCTCAGGCTCTGTCTGCAATGTGGAATTTAGTATTTTCCAACTTCTGGTCTAACTTGAACTTCATAATTAAGCAGAGCCGCCTTTTGAGGGAACAGTAGGGTGTCTGCCCCTAAACGTCTGTGTAAATGCAGAGACACATTTGGGAACATAACTGACTTTTACGTACAGAAGCCAGATGCATTTCATGACCATGCATGCTTAGGGAAGCAAGTTCATCTCATCTATCACAATAAGCATCTGTGCCACTAAATTCCACTGCAGGATACTTTTCACACTTAGACAACAAAACATTTAAGGAAATAAAAGCTCTTTCCAATAAAAATGTGCATCAAATACTGTGTGTATGTTTAAAAAAAAACCTTCCTCTATAAGATAAGGCCACAGGAACTACTAAAAAAGCATTCTTGAAATACATTTTCTGATAGGAATCTAGGCCCTTGCCTTATATAAGATTTAAGGAAAGTGATGTGTGTGTCTTTATACTTGAAAGGCTGTTTTCAACAGCAAACGGTATGCTTTGAGGTATCAATATAGTTTTGAGAATGCAAAAGTTTAAAAGAAATGGAATGCATATTCTCCAGGTATGAATATGCAATTGTCATTATTTTCCTACCATCTACTAGATTAGAAACAGAAGAAAAATTATGGAAATGTCTGTTTTCCCTCAATAGGAGTACCTATTTATTAAAGTTAATTAATTACTATTCTTTAAACATTTTCAAAATAGACTCATAAGTGACAACTTTCAGAGAAAACAAGGGTTTTTGGATGTAAATATTTACTTATAACATGGATAAAATAATTTTGTTAAATATTAACTCCATATTCATAATGTTCTCTATTGTTTTTGCATTTTGTTTAACAATAGAGAATCTAAGACATTTAGTGTTCATGAGTTTCATACAGTTTCCTGTCAATGTACTTTGTCTTTTTTTTATTGGACTACTAATCATTTATTTATGATTTGTTGGAACTACTCATATTTTAAATATGTCAAGTGAACTGCAAGCACTTGTTGCTGATTTGATATTTGCTTTTTACACATATTCATTGTATCCTCTGAAAAAGAAAAGTTTTATATTTTAACAAATTCCAATCCATAAATTTTTTTTTAAATTTTCTGTTATTGGTTAGGGCTATGTTTGGATATTTAATTTTAACCGTAATGTTGCAAGTGATATTTGTCTATGGTATTTTTTCTTTATATTTTGGAAAAGTGTATTTGACATCCACTATGGAATTAATATTTATTAATGACATATTATACCTTTGTGCAACTATAAAATACATATAGCCAATTATCTGAACACCATTTTATGAACTGTTTATCACTTATCCACTGATTTGAAACACTATCTTTATCATATATTGGATTTTAGGTTTATCGAGATTATGTAACATGAAATTATTTAATTATGAAATTATGTGAATTCAAGCATGACAGTCAGCTCTTCTTCCCCACCACTACCCTGTAAAAGGATGGATGGAATAATTGCTTCCCTATGGCTTAAGTGTATGAGAGGTATACAACATGGTCTTGATGAAGTGGGAACTACACAGAAACTGTTTTTGGTCCTGAAATGTACTCCAGCTTTACCAATTTGTTCTACACATATACCATTGAGGGTAGAAGCTGAATTTTGCTAATGATTATATTTACACTACTTAACATTGTGCCAGATACTGAGTAGATGCTTAGAAACATGTTTAATGACTTGTTTTATTGATAGAGACCTAATTATCTGCTGTAGTGGTGCTATCTCATTCAGAATCATTTTGACCAGCCTTTCTCCATCATGAATAAAACACTTATTTACACACTTGTGTACATGCACATGTGCATAGAAACACACACACCCTTTGCAGAGACAAACTGCATCGAAAGCATGTACAAACATTATAGTATTTTTGTTGATTCTGACCTGATTCTGATTCTATTGTATACATTTTCATTCTGATCACAATAACAATAAAAATAGAAAACTATAAGTTGTGAAGCTGGAAGATGCAGAACATGAAAGATCGAATTACCAATTTTTTTTTCTATTTTCTTTAGTTGGCTGCTGATAAAATCAGAAAAGAAATGGACACAAAAATGAAAGTATGCAATGTGTGTGCGTGTGTGTGTGTGTGTATCACATGCACTCGTTTCCATGATGTACATATGGAATTTCATAACCAGCCAAACTAAGCTTCATAAGTGAATGAGAAATAAAATCCTTTACAGACAAGCAGATGCTGACAGATTTAGTCACCATCAGACCTGCCTTCCAAGAGCTCCTAAAGGAAGCACTAAACATGGAAAGGAAAAACCAGTACCAGCCTCTGCAAAAACACACCAAAATATATAAACCAATGAAACTAGGAAGAAACTGCTTCAACTAATGTGCAGAATAACCAGCTAACATCATGATGACAGGACCAAATTCACACATAACAATATTAACGGTAAATATAAATGAGCTAAATGCCCCAATTAAAAGACATACACTGGCAAATTGGATAAAGAGTCAATACCCACAGGTGTGCTGTATTCAGGAGACACATCTCACTTGCAAGGTCACACATAGGCTCAAAATAAAGGGATGGAGGAATATTTACCAAGCAAATGGAAAGAAAGAAAAAAAAAGCAGGAGTTGCAATCCTAGTCTCTAATAAAACAGACTTTAAACCAACAAGGATAAAAAAGGACAAAGAAGGGCATTACATAGTAGTAAAGGGATCAATGCAACAAGAAGAGCTAAGTATCCTAAATATATATATATGCCAAATACAGGAGCACCAGGATTCATAAAACGAGTTCCTAGAGACCTACAAGGAGACTTAGACTCCCACACAATAATAGTGGGAAACTTTAACAACCCACTATCAATATTAGACAGATCAACAAGAAAGGAAATTAACAAGGATATTCAGACTTGAACTCAGCTCTGGTCCAAGTGGACCTAATAGATACCTACAGAACTCTCCACCCCAAATCAACAGAATATACATTCTTCTCAGCACCACATAGCACTTATTCTAAAATCAACCACATAATTGGAAGTAAAACACTCCTCAGCAAATGCAAAAGAATGAAAATCATAACAAACAATCTCTCACACCACAGTGTAATCAAATTAGAACTCAGAATTAAGAAGCTCACTCAAAACTGCACAACTACATGGAAACTGAACAACCTGCTTATGAATGACTACTGGGTAAATAGCAAAATTAAGGCAGAAATAAATAAGTTCTTTGAAACCAATGAGAACAAAGACACAACATATCAGAATTTCTGGGATACAGTTAAAACAGTGTTTAGAGGGAAATTTACAGCATTAAATGTCCACATTAGAAAGTGGGAAAGATCTAAAATAGACACCCTAACATCACAATCAAAAGAAGCAATGGAAAACACATTAAAAACCTAGTATAAAACAAGAAATAACTAAGATCACAGCAGAACCGAATGGGAGAGAAACACAAAAAAACCTTCAAAAAAAAATCAATGAATCTAGGAGTGGGTTTTTTGAAAAGATTAACAAAATAGATAGACCGGTAGCCAGACTAACAAGGAAGAAAAGAGAGAAAGATCAAATAGACACATTAAAAAACGATAAAGGGGATATCACCACTGATCCCACAGAAATACAAACTATTATTAGAGAATACTGTAAACACCTCTACACAAATAAACTAGAAAATCTAGAAGAAATGGATAAAGTCCTGGACACATACACCCTCCCAAGACTAAAGCAGGAAGAAGTCAAATCCCTGAATAGACCAATAACAAGTTCTGAAATTGACTCAGTAATTACTAGCCTACCAACCAAAAAAAGCCCAGGACCAGATGTCTTCACAGCCGAGTTCTACCAGAGGTACAAAGAGGAGCTGGTACCATTCCTTCTGAAACTATTCTGAACAATAGAAAAAGAAAGACTCCTCCCTAAATCATTTTATGAGGCCAGCATCACTCTGATTCCAAAACCTGGCGGAGACCCAATAGAAAAAGAAAATTTCAGGCCAATATCACTGATGAACATCGATGCGAAAATCCTGAATAAAATACTGGCAAGAGAATCCAGCAGCACATCAAAAACTTATCCACCACGATCAAGTTGGCTTCATGCCTGGCATGAAAGGCTGGTTCAACATATGCAAATCAATAAACATAATCCATCACATAAACAGAACCAATGACAAAAACCACATGATTATCTCAATAGATGCAGAAAAGGCCTTCAATAAAATTCAACACCCCTCATACTAAAAACTCTCAATAAACTAGGTATTGATGGAACATATCTCACAAAAATAAGAGCTATTTATGACAAATGCATAGCTAATATCATGCTAAATGGCCGAAAGCTGGAAGCATTACCTTTGAAAACTGGCCCAAGAGTAGGATGCCCTCTCTCCCCACTCTTATCAACATAGTATTGGAAGTTCTGGCCAGGGCAATCGAGTAAGAGAAAGAAATAAAAGCATGCAAATAGGAAGAGAGGAAATCAAATTGTCTCTGTCTGCAGATGACATGATTGTATATTTACAAAACGCCACCACCTCAGCCCAAAAATTCCTTAACCTGATAAGCAACTTTGGCAAAGTCTCAGGATATAAAATTAATGTGCAAAAATCACAATCATTCTTATATACCAATAACAGACAAGCAGAGAGCCAAATCATTAGTAAACTCCCATTCACAATTGCTATAAAGAAAACAAAATACCTAGGAATACAACCTACAAGGGATGTGAAGGACCTCTTCAAAGAAAACTACAAACCAGAGCTCAAGGAAATGACAGGACACAAACATATAGAGAAACACTCCATCCTCATGGATAGGAAGACTCAATATCATGAAAATGGCCATATTGCCCAAAGTAATTTATAGATTCAATGCTATTCCCATCAAGCTACCATTGACTTTCTTCACAGAACTAGAAAAAAACTATGTTAAATTTCATATGGAAGCAAAAAAGAGCCTGTGGAGCCAAGGCTAACCTAAGCAAAAAGAACAAAGCTGGAGGCATGACGCTGCCTGACTTCAAACTATATTACAAAGCTAAAGTAACCAAAACAGCATGGTGCTAATACCAAAACAGATATATAGACCAATGAAACAGAATAGAGGCCTCAGAAATAACACCACACATCTACAACAATCTGATCTTCAACAAACCTGACAAAAGCAAGCAATGGGGAAAGGATTCCCTATGTAATTAATGGCGCTGGGAAAACTGGGTAGCCATATGCAGAAAAGAGAAACTAGACCCCTTCATTATACCTTATAAAAGAATTAACTCAAGGTGGATTAAAAACATAAATGTAAAACCTAAAACTATAAAAACCCTAGAAGAAAACCTAGGCAATATGATTCAGGACATAGGTGTGGGCAAAGACTTCATGACTAAATCACCAACAGCACTTGAAACAACAGCCAAAATTGACAGATGGAATCTAATCAAACTAAAGAGCTTCTGCTCAGTAAAATAAACTATCACAAGAGTGAACAGGCAACCTACAAAATATGAGAAAATTTTTGCAATCTATCCATCTGACAAAGGTCTAATATCCAGAATCTAGAAGGAACTTAAACAAATTTACAAGAAAAAAAAACCAAACAACCCCATCAAAAAGTGGGCAAAGGATATGAACAGACACTCCTCAAAAGAAGATATGTATATGGCCAATAAACATATGAAAAAAGCTCATTATCACTGTTCATTAGAGAAATGCAAATCAAAACCACAATGACATACCATCTCACACCAGTTAGAATGGTGATCATTAAAAATTCTGGAAACAGCAGATGCTGGAGAAGATGCAGAGAAATAGGAACACTTTTACACTGTTGGTGGGCTTGTAAAATAGTTCAACCATTGTGGAATACAATGTGGTGATTCCTCAAGGATATAAAACCAGAAATACCATTTGACCCAGCAATCCCATTATTGGGTATATACCAAAGGATTATACATCATTCTACTCTAAAGACACATGTACATATATGTTTATCATGGGACTATTTACAATAGCAAAGACTTGAAACCAACATAATGCCCATCAATGATAGACTGGATGAAGAAAATGTGGCACATATTCACCATGGAATACTACACAGCCATAAAAAAGGATGAGTTCACGTCCTTTGCGGGGATATGGATGAAGCTGGAAACCATCATCCTCAGCAAACTAACACAGGAACAGAAAACCAAACACTGCATGTTCTCACTCATAAGTGGGTGCTGAACAATGAGAACATGTTGACACAGGGAGAGGAACATCACACACTGGGGTCTGTAGGTGGGTGTGGGGAAAGGGGAGGGAGAGCATTAGGACAAATAGCTAATGCATGTGGAGCTTAAAACCTAGATGACGGGTTGATGGGTGCAGCAAATTACCATGGCACAAGTATACCTATGTAACAAACCTGCATGTTCAGCACATGTATCCCAGAACTTAAAGTAAAATTTTAAAAAATGAAAGTATGCAATATGTGTATGTGTGTGTATACATACATATAAAACAAGCACTCATTTTCATTTTGTACATATATGCACATTATGAGTGTGAATATATGTTAAATAATATCCTATCAGTTTTGTATTTGTAACACATATATGTACATGCATATACAACAAATAGAGGTGTTTTGCATAATAATTTCATTTATATTCATTTCATCAGCTAAGAACTAAAAAGAATTTAAATCAAAATCAATTATTCATTTACAGGTGTTTTTAACCATCATCTCCCCCTTTATCTTCAGTTTTATGCCCCCTTGTATTGCCATTTTGTGACTTTTTTGCCATAAATTATACATATTTGGAACAGTCACTTTAAGAAATTCAATCTTTGGATAAGATCTCTAAGATTGATTTAGTATGAATACGTGTGTGGGCACACACTTGACAAAGAAAGGTCAGTTATAAATATATGTGTACACTTATCAAAATAATTCACATAAAATCTCTGAATAAAATTATCTGTATGCTTTTTCTGTCAATAAAAGCAATATAGTATAATTCTTGGTAGTAAACCTGTTTGTTTTCATTCTGTTGCCTACCATGTGAGCTGCCATGTTGGTATAAAACATCGATCATTTGATATTTTACTACAGCAAATAATAGTGATCCCCACGAAATAATAAATAAATCAGTGAGTTTCACGGAAATAAGTTTTTGGATGGATCAGATAATTTGAAGTTGTTAGTTTATTCTCCAGCAAGGTGAAAGAAAAAAGCTGTTAGTTTGTTCTCTATCAGGTGATCGAAGATGAAAACTAAAGTTCTCAAGGCCAGTGCATAATAATGGTGCCGTATTCTGTGCATCAATCACCATTACCAAATACCTATATTGCCAAATATTTCATGTACCGCTTTAGTGGTGATTAATCAATGTGCCATGGCACTGAAACTGAAACGAGACTTTGTAGTACAAGTGATATTCAAAGGGTTTTGAAAATTTATCAGCTCTATAGATATAGATGAAAATTTATCATCATCTATCTAGAAATCCTGTTTTTATAAATGTTACCTAGCCAAATATTGGTTTTATTTACTTAATATTTAGAAAACATGAGTTTAGTAAAAATTGTTCAGATTTTCTTAATGTAGTGTGTGAAATTACTATGTAATTATACAAGAAATATGCTACACAGCTGAATACACAAAGAGGTCAGCAGAGGGAGCAAAAGGTGCCTTTCCCCTATAATCCACAGCAACATCACCCGCTCTTCTCTCTACATCATCGATGTATGTTATCTAAAGTCCTGTGCAAATGCCACCTCAACACAAGTCCTCTAGCCTTGCCTTCTTATCAGAAGCAGCTCGAAAGCCCCGATAATTCTAGAACCACTGAAAAATACACACTTGTTGCAAGGATTGAAAAGCCTCATATTGCAAATTCAGAATTCACAGTACTGAAAAAATTCATAATTTTTTAAAGTTACAATACTGTGAACTATACAAAATGAATTATGCTGGGATCCGATGACTCTCTTCATTCCAGCCTATCTTATATTTTCTCATTCATTTCTCCACATAGTCACAACAACAGACTCACTATTACATTTCATTAATGGCTATTTTATAATAAATGATCTCAATAGCATTTCTGAAACCTCTGCTGTTCTGGTTTTACAGAACTCTTGAATTTTTGAATGAGTTAGTTTTTGATTGAAAAAGACCTGACTCTTATGCTTAGAAAAGCCATCATTTCTTTCTGTAAGCTTTCCGTCTTCTATAAGCTTTACATGTTCCATAAGCAAACATTCGCTGGTTTTGTGATCAAACTAGAGAGGCAAATTCAGTTAATAATAACAACGTCATTTATCATCCTCAAATCTAGTGTTATGGATAATACGATCTCCACAAGGAGACGGTTGCACGAGCGACAAGAGAAAGACAATCAACAGTCTTTTACTCATACCAAGATATGTCCACACACACTTGTTTCAACAGTCAAAGTAACGCCATATGTCCCCAGTGATGTGGGTGGGCAAAAGGAACAGTTGGCCTGCTAATGAGGGCCATATGTACACGCAGCCTATCGTACCATCCTTCTTACTTATGGTTGCTGAAAACTCAGTGGAAGAGCTTGCTCTGAGGAATGGCATGGCTGGAGGAGGAGAGGCTTCCTTAAGAGCAGGAAAGGACCATTTGTTGTACAACTACTGTATCTCTGAAACTGGGAGCTAAAGATATGCATGTACGTTACTCATTCTTATTAAGAGTTACTTACGCATCCGTAGAGTTCTTTACTCCAGTTTCACCTTCTTTCACTAAATTCTTTTGCATTTATGTGCAAAGGGATTTTGGGCCCTTTTCAAAAATTACTTTTCCTAATCAATCTTGTTAATTTGATGTTCATTTACATCGGCTTCTCTTTATTTTTAGCTTGATTTCCAGAAAAATTATACTTTCTTTGACATTGTTAAATGTTACAATATTAAAAGAAATGAAAAAGACTTAAAAACTTAGAATATTTGAATGAGGGTTTCTGGAAGGCAGAGAGAACAATAAGGCAAAAGTACTTACTGCACTACTGTTCCAAAGTAAAAGAAAAACAAAGATTTTAAAAATGATTATAGCAGCTTTGTATCTCAACCAGGGTTTCCTTTGAAATTTCTACAACTGCAAACACTATTCAGCAATTTGCACTGATTATAAAATTTATTGTTTTAAGGTCAATTGTGATACTATGATCAGATAATATAATTTACTTTACTCTTAATGGCTTCATTTTGACAACGGAGGGAGCTTTCAGGAAGGACAACGCTTCCTGCACAACAACCAGTAAAGTAGGTCACATCCATTTTCAATCTAATTTTAAGAAAAATGAAGGACAAACTACTTGTGAGGCAGCAAGAATTCATTTGCATTAAATTAATTTGAACAGGGCATTTCAAGTTCTCTCTGGCAACAATGGAATAAAGGGGAAAATGAATCTATCTTATGCAATGATCCTCTTCTAGGTTACAGAAAGATTTGAAAGGCTGACATGACCATTGCTAAATTTCTTCTAGAAGTCTATGATTAGTGTCATAGATATAACTCATGAGATAAAATATTCACAAAGAATGTCTGTGAACTGCATCAATTGTGATGGAACTACTGTCTAACATCCCTTTGAAAAGTTATATTCTGCAAAGGTTAAAAAAACACCAACCTTTCGATGCTTTCTTATATGGATGAGCTTTTGTCAACAAGAACTAAGCTTCACAATTAAGCACTATGGAAGATAATGTTCTAGGTTAATTTAAACCTAACTAATCCAGGACTTGGCCTTGATAAATAATGGGTTTAATTAATATTTTTGACCCTAGCAGTGCAAATACTTTTACTTATATTTTACTAAAGCTAGTTTTGACAAATCTAAGGGTATTTAATTTATCAGTATCTGTTGTCAGATGAAAACTTCCCCATCAATACCTTCTAATGGTTCAAAAATAAACTGTTACCCCCACAGATACATTGTTTTTCCATGCGTAAGCAAGTACATTAATTTCAGGGTCTCAAGGCATAAAAGTGATATTACCACTTGTGATAGGCTGCATAATAGTCCCAAAAGATGTTCTTCACCTAATCTCCCGGCCCTGGGAATGTGCTGCCTTACACAGCCAAAGGACTTGTAGATACGATTCATTTAAGGATCTGGAGACAAGGTGATTATCCCAGATCATCCACGTGAGTCCAAAGTAATCACAGGAGTCCTTAGATGAAGTGGAGAGAAGGACTCAAAGTTAAAGGAGGAGACAGCGCGGAGACAGAAACAGAAATAAAAGCAACGCACCTTGAAAATGGAGGAATGGGGAAAAGACAATGAAGACAGGTGCCACCAGAAGCAGAAAATGCAAGAGAATGGATTCTCCCCTCAGCACCTCCAGAAGGAACCCACACTGCAGACACATTGACTTAGCCATATTAAAGTGATTTTGGACTTCTGACCTTTGAAACTGCAAGACAATAAATATGTGTTAAGTTATGTAAATGTGTCGTAATTTGTTATAGCAGCAGTAATACAACTAATACACCACTACAATAAGCAAAGGAAATAAAGTGCAATAGTGACAAACTTAAGGGTTTCCAGGAAAGAGAAACGAAGTGGTAAACTCAATCACAGGATTATATTAGTAACTGTAGTATATGTTACTTGCTTACCCTTTCAATCACATTATTGCTGTAATTATCATTATCATCCAATCAATATGATTACACCAGTATGTATAACTTAGACATGAAAATTTTTTTCTATTTCACTCTTCCCATAATTCCATGCAGCTACCCCTAAGCAACTATGTATCTGATGAAGCTAATATTTTCAGGGAAAATCTTCCATGTTAAGCAGAAAATTTACATCTAAAATTAAATTCTTTTAAGCCAGTCTGGGGACAATACCTAGAAAATTCAAACATTACTTCTCAAGAATACCACTAGCAGTGAATTTGTGACGCTATCTTCCACCAACTGAATCAAAATTAATTTTAAATATTTTCAAAGCAATATTTTAAAAAATCGTGTACACATTTTTTCCTCTTGGTAAAAATAAACCACTTCTCAACCATCCATTATATTTATGTTAGTTACATGAAGTCCATACATGAATTATCATACCACAAATAGAAAACTATTTAAATAGAAAAATCTCACTTGGTGCTGACAGAATGACAGCATAAAACTGTTAAGCATGAGGAGAAAGTTGTTTGCAGTGTAAATATTTCCCTTTTCCTATCAAAGTGTGTCCTGTGATCTAGCGCTCTTCTCTCCACATGCTTAAGTACAGCAAAAGTTATAAAAACACTCATTCTAGTTTTCTATACTTTAATGGTTGTAGAACATCAGAAGAGAATTGGGAGATGGGAATGTTTTGTGCTTGACATTGCATTTGAGGGGAAAATAAAAACTTGGACATAATATGTGGGATGTCTCCACAGTAATACATGGGAGGGCAAGAAAAAAATGCTATCAAATTTCTACCATGCGCTGAGCCCCTTATATCAACAAATATCCAGCCTTTCTAATGTACTAACAACCACTCTTCATAGCAAGTATTCTATTCCCAGCTTGTAGGTAAGAAACAAAGCTTCAGAAAGGGATCTTCACCAATTTCACACAGTCAATAAAAGGCAGAACTAGGGCAAATATCAATAATAAAAATAGCAATCTAATCCTAATTGGGCCTGGCACTGTTCTAAGAAGAAAATCATTAACAAAGGATTTTGAGTTACCACACTCTTAGTCTCCCCGTTTTACAAAAGAAGCAACTGGGGTAAAGTGAAGCTATGCCGTTTCTTTTCAAGCTCATATACCTAACAAGATACCACTTTAATCATGGGTCTCTGATAGATCGTGTACCTCATTTCTAGCGTTTGCTGAGATTTTTCTTATTAACCCTAAGCAAGTATTTGATCCCTGGTAAGTATGCTGTAATTTTTTCACCGCTCATTCTTATCACGGTTCTTCAAGAAAAGTACAGTTCAACACATTTGTCCTATTTGGTTACAAATTTTGAAATTCAAAATATGTATCACACTAAGCTGTTAGCTCCATTTGGAATTTTAAAAAACTAAATTTTTCACTCAGTTAAAAAAAATTGCATTGTTTACTCCCATATCTACAATATAGCTTATAAGTGTATATTTGTATTGAAAACATAATTTTCTACAACTTTTATAATATTTAAATATTATTTAAGGTTTTAATAATATTTAAATATTTAAATAATACATTTAAAATCATAGTTCAACAAGTCCGAATAATCCATCACTTACTTATGACAGAATATTTGTTCAGTATCTTCTGTTTGTTCACTCTTGTGTAATATATCCTATTTTAAGAATCAAAAACTTCTCTTAATGTCAACACTACAGCCTCTTCACAATTCCTACTTATTCCTAATTACCCTTCAGGAGCAAATAAAATGAATTTATCCCAAATTTCTTTGCTTTGAAACAACTTCAGTGAAAATGGTGGTTGTCAACCATATCTACCATTCATATATCCCATTGTTTTCTGCATTAAATTTCATCTAATACTCCTTATGCCATCAGTGTCACTACAAAGGGGGACAGGGGATGAATCTCATCATGAACAAAGGTATATACACTAGATCTTAGGATGTTCAATCATTTCCTTACTCTATTATGTCCCATCTGAACTACTCATATTAAAATGAGCAACTATATGAACATGGTACTTTTAAGAAAGGATGTTCAAAAATTAATTCATATCTTGTACAAATTGGTATCCAAGAAATCATGACCTAATAGGCATCACATATGTGAATGAAAAAATTCACTTTCAGCAATGAATGTTGATGACACTCCTTTAGCAAGAGTTGTACCGAGCTACCCACAACTCCTCAGCACTCACTATTCTCATACATGCGGTCGGACAATGTCCAAGGGTGCAGTGATTCTGTCCAGAGGCTTTTCTGGGCCGTTAGAGCTGTCTCAGCCTGTGTACAGGGTTATACAGACACTCTAGGGCATTCATGACTCTGATCACTGGAGCAGCCCTGTACTAACTGCAAATTTATGGAGGAAACTTTCAAGTCCTCTTGCCCCCCAGTTGGGGTAACTCTGTTACCTATTTCATGTGGTCTCAGTTCTCCAACAAAAATGATCTCGGCCTGCTCATCTTACTTCCATTTCACTACATGGCATAACTAGAAGTTGACTAGGTATTCTGCTTTAATGTATATGCAAAGCCCTCTTGTTCAGGAATGTTTGTAGAATAATATTTCTAAATTAGGAATACAATTGGTCTTGTTCTTTCCTGAGGGATAAAATGTCATCTCTCTTCTTCTCTCCCTCTCTCCTTTCTTCCTAACTCAGCTAACCCTCTATCTGAAAGAATTACAAAGGAAGAAATCTAGGGCATTGTTTAGCATTCTCAGGAGGATTGGAAATGTTGGAATGACAGCGAGTATCACACATACACTGCTTGAAGTATTTTGTAGGATCCAAGGGAAGAGAAAATTTTGACATTCCAGAAAATTTAAGTCATCCTTTTAATATCAGGACCAGAAAGAAACAGGTCACACGGGCAAGAGCCATAAAACTAATTATCTTGACTCTTTCCAGAATACCTGAGCTATAAATGTACAGGGAATCCTGTAATCAGATGCAAAGTTGTGTATAATATACTTAGTTCCCAAATGTAACTAGGAATTTTATGTATATAATGTGAAAAATCGTTCCAAAGTATTTGAGACTCCAAAAACTTTCCTAGCTAGCATTCAATATTCTTGCTTAACTTCTCCTTATACCCCTAACTGTATTGAGCATGCATAGACACACAAAAGCTAGGATCAACTATTACCGCTTAAGAAAGAAAAGGAGGAAAAAGGCTGTATTATAGGGATTTAGTTTTCTTCCTCAACTCTTGAAGAAGCCTATTTGTATCAGCCCGTGTCAGACAACAAAGTACTTATCAATGAAGTTTTATGAATGTGGTCACATATGAAATATAAGAGCATTCAGTTTCTACCTCTCCTTTTCTCATAAATCCTACATCAGATAGACATTAGCTATATCTGCCAATGTTTCCACGGAATCTTAAAGACTATTCACTGCAAAGCTGGCAGTGTAGCCTGAAAGCAAGTTATGTCTGCGTTGCAACTTCACACTAAGTGGTTTAAAAATACAACTAAATGTGGCCTGTCTTTATCTTGATTATAAGACATAAATTATCCCAAGAATATTCTTAGTAAAAATTGGGTCTCCCGGTCAAGCCACTTCTATTAAGAAGGACACAGGTCAGTTTTTAGGAGTTTAGGTGTTATTTGGAAGTTAGGAGCATCTAAATATGGAATATAACTCCATTAAATTATAGTATATTTTATATCAAAGAGAAACGACAAAAATAAGAAATGTTTTAAGTATTTTTTCGTATAGCGTGTTCATATATAATTACTTCAGTAGTCTCAATGTAGTCATGCAATTGTTTGGGTAAAGAACTAAACTTGAAGTTAAATAGCATAGGTCTGAATTCTTATGGTTTATAACATTCATATATTTTATATGTTCCAGAATAATATGTAATTTCTAAGTTTATAACATAATAATTACAGAAATCTAGGTAAAGTAATACTTCTGTGACACAGTCTCTTCATCTACAAAATGGAATATTGCTTTTCTCCTTAAATTTATATTAAAAATTGGAGAAGTAATATATGTGAAAGAACCTTACATTAAATATGCAAGTTTTATTTGTTGAATTCAAACAGTCATTAAAGAACAAAATAAAACATTACATTTGGATTAACAAAGTAGATACATATATCTCAATCTGAGAAACCTTTAAGCTCTCTTGACCATAAAATGACATTGGATCCTATAAGAGAGTTTGGTAAATATTTGAAAGATATTTCAATTTCACACCTAAATGTTGATTCTGACATTTATTTCCTAAACTTATCATTTGTATACTTACCTGCTATTAAATCCACAGGGGTCATGTCACTAACTGTATGCCCACCGATTTTATTGAGAGGTATTCAGCAAGGCCCACAAAGTAAGAATTGAATTTTTTTAAAAAACAGACCCAAAACACCTAAAAGCAAAACACTTAGTAAATTCTTATAATCATGAAGATCACAAATTAGTGCTATTAGTAAGAAAGAAACTTCTAAACCAAATAAAGTCCTAATACCTCCAACGAATTTTGTCTCTCTGATACACACACACACGATTAAAAAAAAAATGAAGGAAATGTAAAAAAATAAATAAATGAAGGAAGTTCTGTGGGAAATGTCCATAATTTCATGCCCAGAATTTCCCTATCAATCTCTTTCCCCAAAGTTCTTCCGAGAAAATAAAGTTGCCTTTCTCTCAACGTTAACTCATCACTTTTCTCATAGCATTTTCAAAAGAAATATTTCCTGTCAGCCGGCCACTTAAACTTTGTGCTGTTAAAGAAATCCAAAAAGGTATCAATTTTGCAACAAAGGATAAAGAGGAGACGAAGTGAACCAACATGGCTTTTAAGCTAAATTGCCGTCACCTGTCACAGGTTGTCTAGCGAGCCTCAAGTTCCCTCTAATAAGCTTATGGAGGGTGCGGAGCAAAGGCACCTCAAGGTGCTCTGCGGGTTTTCCCCTGGTAAATTAGGCTGAAAGGAAAAGAGTCCCACCCCCCACCCCCAAACTTGGAGACCAGGGCTGCCCTGCCGAATGCTGTGCCCAGACCTCCAACTTCCACGCCCTTCCAGTCCTTTCCTCGGCTTGGAAAATTGGGCATGAGGCAAGCAAAAGGAAGGACAGAAGGCCAAAACGGGCATCCGGGAAGCCAAATTTCTGTCTCAAAAGCTCGTCTAGAAACGCGTACATAGCGCGTGCCTTGCGGACATCTCCTAAAACCCCGTTCACTGAAGCTAATTCCTCCCGAACGCCCCCACGCCGGCTGAGGATCGCAACCGCCCATCCGCCCCTCCAGCCTGTGCAGCCGCCCCCAAAACCTCCCGTGAATCGGGAAATGTCAAGGCAGCAGCGCTTGGGGAGCCGAGCAGCCTCGCCAGTTCCAAGTCTCTGGTTCGAGACCCCTCGCTTCGCCTCTTTGGGGAACTCACCTGGAGTCAGGTTTAGATGGCAGCCTCCACCCAGGGGACCGGGAAGCGGCCCCGGGAAGCGCCGCCGCGTCCTGTGAATAACGAGCGCAGCGCAGCGGAGCAGCTCCCCCTGGACTGGCCGCTCCCCGATTCCTCCCGCTCTGTCCGGGAACCGTCCCTCCGTTCTTTCCTCTCCCTCCCCTGCCTGCAGCCGCCGCGCTCCCTCCTCCTGCTGGCGGCTCAGGGCTGTGCTTCCGCCTCCCTCCTGCGGGCGCACGAGCTGCCCGCGCTGCTAATGAGCAGGCTCCAGGCTCCGCCCGGCCAGGGGTGCGCACACGCCCCACGCCGGAGACGAGCTCCCGGGAGCGGAGCTATGGATACGCCTGGTGCAGCCGCTGGAGAAATGAACTGGAGGAGGCATCCAGCATCTCACACTTTCTGGCCACTCAGCTTAACTAAGCCATAACCCCAGACTTCTTCCTAAATCTCCAGTAATTTACAGGTGCTGAAAAGTCAATGAGGGGTTTGAGCACAATCTGTGTTAACAGTATTGCCAGTATAGACATGCTAATCTGGCTAGATTCTAGGGATGAAATGTTCAAGGGACGGTATATGATTCTTTCTGGTGGTTATTTTGACATATTTTGGCTATACTTACAGATCTGTAAAATAAACCAGCAATCTTCTAATCATGACAACACAGATTCCTAATTGAAGGCAGCTGATACTTATGAAATACCAGGCTCTGTTTAATAGGCTCTTCTTTCCCAGCTGATCTTTACTACAATTCTGTGAGCACTACTAGCACCCCTATTCTATATTTTAAGAATTTGGGTTTAACTTTTAAAACAAGACGGTCTTAAAACAAGACTAAGGATCATGTCCAACCTTGCAGAGATTCTAAGTTTCTGAGCCTAAATAATAACTGAAATCTGTAGCTCCCACAACCCATAGCCTGTGTATAATGTGTTGCAGCATCTTGGATGGTACTGTGTAACTGAACCAACAAAGATAATAGGACCATCAGCAAATACACACCACGAGACTAATGAATACCTAGAATCCTAGTGAGACTTGTAAATAGTCAAGCACCCTAAGTAACAATAGTTCAAGTGCATGCTAAACATGGTGATTACTTATAAAAGAACAGCAACCAGTATGAGTGAAGACAGGCAAATAATGTTCAAAATGTTCAGAATCAATGTCCAGCCACTTATGAGTTGAATTCCCCACTCTAAAAAGGAGGCCAGATGTGATGTATTCTAAGAAGTCTACAATGGGCGTGGTCTTTTCGCAACCAAAAAGGGCTTTTTAAACACTTATTTCCCATTAAGAATATGCAATAGCTAATTAATATTAAATCTGAAAATCAGTGATAATTTATTTCAACTAACCTTACATGAAAAAATCATTACTCATTCAAGCTTTTAGAATTAGATTAAATAGCATTGAGTATCAAATTTACTTCAACCCATAGAAATAATAGACAGTTAATTAATAAAGTAAGTAATTTAATTAACTTTACTTTTGTGTCATGATGTATTTTTCCTTAGGAAAAGGATAAGACATTTTTTCCATGGTATAAAATACTAGAATATGACATTTATATTTTTCTTCATGAAGATTAAAGAATTAATAAAATAAGTACAGACATATTGTCAACAAATCTATCCAGATCATTCATTCTCCACTCAAGAAATTATGCTAGGCAAGCTTTATTTCTCCATATGTACAAGGCAATTCAGAGGTCAAAAATTTGAAAACACTTCAATGAACATCAACCATTAATTAACTAAGAGTAGATTTTATTTATAAACAACTTTAAAAGACTATAAAAAAGGTATAACAAACTTCTACTTTATCAGTACTGCTACTCCTGTTGAACACAAAGATATATAATTATAGTTTTCTCCCTATTTAAAATATTTATTGATTCTGGCATAATAATGTCATACTCATCCCTCAATAATCAGTGTACATGGAACCAGAAATCTTTTCTTTCACCTAGTCAATTTAAGTATTTCTGTGTTTTGCATGTTAACACTCTATTTATTCTGTGTTTCTAGTGCTTATCCTCAAAATTTTTATAGTTCCGTTCACATATGAATTCTACCAATCAGCACTATATATAAATAATGCAACGTATAAAATGTGTTAAATAAATGGATGTAAGATTTATGCTAAATTTTTCACATAGTAAGTACTTCAAAACCCTTATTATTTTTCCTTAAGCTTTTATGTGCATATATTTTATCTCTCCAACTAAAGAATAAACTTCTAAATAAGAAGAGTTTTGTCTATAAATTTTACGCATTTTAATACATTATTAATCTAAAACCTTGGACTAGAGTTTGGAATTCTTTTATGTATTCATTTATTGATTCAAAAAATAGGTGTCCATGCCATTTTTTCTAAACCTTGTGCAAGATGTAGGGTATACAATGATGTCCAGACTTTAGAGTCCTTGACCTCATGGCGTTTAAAGTGCAGTAATGTACAGTAATTTTAAAATCTATTTATTATTATTTAAAACAATCAATGAATACATTCTTGTCGAAAATAACTGAAAAGTCTGTCTGAATTCCCTGGCCAAGGCCAAAACATGAAAGCAAAAGAGCTGGCTGAAAACAGTGCAAGCCACTCTCCAGAGGGTTTCTCTGTTGAAACAGCACATCGCATTATGGAAATAATGAGAAAAATTAGTAACTGTGCAAACGACAACACATATGCATCTTTGTGGTTTCTGACCTTTTAGCATCGTCGAAGCAAGACCACAAACCTTTCAACACCAGGCGTGGTATTAATCTTGCACAGAATATAATGTTTTCACATATTTTATTCTGATTTCCTACAAAGTAATTTCAATTTCTAGCTAAAGCTAATGGATTTTTCTAGTGAAAACATTGTGTACAGAATGACTTTCCAGTGAGATCCGCGTACCATGCGCCATTTTCATGTTCGTGCTCATTTCTCTGAAGTCTGTTTGCCTTTAATTCACCATAATGAAATTCCTTGTGTACTTTTATTGGCAACCATTGCATAGTGACACTTGCATCCAAATGTAATTCCATTTGAGCTTGGCAGTGTTTGCTTTTTTATCAGAAGAGGAAAGTTAGAGGGAACAAGGGGCAAAGATGTGTGTAAGAATATCTGAGGGACCATCACAGCATCATCACAAATTCAAGATTTTTTTGAAACATTAGACAAGGGACTCACAGCCATGCCCTGGGATGGCTGAAACACTTCACAACCTGCTCATGTTTATGACCAAAATCATCACCTAAAATGAACTCAATGTGTCAATATCATAATATTGTTTGTGTATAAGTAATCATGAAGCAGTTAGGGAAGGGAGTATAATCTAGTAAGAAATTGGAACAAAAAGTGTTAGACAAAATTCAAGAAGATTTAAAAGAAGAAAATTAACCTGTCTGATCTGAACAGAATTGGAAAAGCACATCAATCATAGCTCTATACATTGACCATAGACTTAAAGCATAACATAAAAATAAAGAAGGCAGATAACTCAGGAAAACATTTCTATTAAATCTACTCCGTAAAGTTTTCCCATACTTTTATTTTACTAACAGGAGCATACATTTAAATCTGACAAAATCATATATATTTTGTTGATTCAATTTGTAGCAGATAGAGGAGCATGTCCCAGTGCTATGACAGTGAGTTGTCACTATAACATACCACTGCTTTACATCTTACCCACAGGCTAAAATGTTTACCCCTAGAGTCGTGACTTTGTATATGACAGGAGATTGCTACTAAAAGTAAATATATTTGGCTGAAGGGTAGATACAACTTTAGGCCATTATATCATTCACTAAAATTTAGCTGGCATTTACATATTTACCTGCTTAGTTCATATGACAAATATGTTTGAGAGACTGCCATATACAAAAAAAAAAGATGGAACCATCTTACAAATTTAGAGATTACTTAAAGAAATGGAACTGAAGGGTTAACTGTGATGGCAAGAATGAAGAGAGCAAAACCAGAGGGTACTTCGAGGAGAACAGGCATGAGAGAGGCATTATAATTTGGAGGGTGCTATGATTTGAACCTATGTGCCCATCCAAAGTTTGTATGTTGAAACTAAAATCCCAGGACAATGACATCAAGAGATGGGGCTTTTGGTTAAGTGATTAAGTGAAGAAGGATCCACCCTCATGAATGAGATAAACGTCCTCGTAAAAGATGCTTTAGAGGAATGCCGGGCTCCTCAGTCTCTTCTGCCATGTCGTCACATTGTCCGTTTTTGCCCACTTTTGTCACGTGAAGACGAAGCAAGAAGGTGCCACCTCGGGACCAACTGCCAAATCTCCGCTGCCTTGATTTCGGACTTCTCAGCCCCAGAACTGTGAGAAATACATTTCTGTTTTTTATGAATTACTCAATCTGTGGCATTTTGTTATAGCAGCATACAGACAAAAACAGGGTAAACAGCCTGGTGAGAGTGGATATTTTAGAAACTTGAGATGATTCAATGTCGCTGATTCTCCATTTTCTCATATGTAAAATGAAGGAAATAATGCTGATTACTTCATAGTTCATTGTACAAATTAAATTAACTATGTAAATAAAGCAATATAGTTCCTTTTATCTAGTATACATTGTTTAAGTGTTGTTGTCATTACATGAGGAAAACAAGAACTTCCCCAAACAGAAGGATGTGGGAACCAAAACTAAGATATAAGAAAGGACCAAAGTTCACTGTGACAATCTGGTCAAGCGCTGGTTAGGGAAGATAGCATAATGTTACGCATAGATATTATTATAGGATAATTTTCCTCCACCCCGAACTCCTCTAGCACTTTCCCTACGTCTTTCATTGCACTTCTTCATTTGTCTCTTTAATTACGGTTATTTATATAAATCTTTTAGCTTCCTACAAAAATAAGCTTGTAGTGGGACAGATTCTTGAGGATCTATGTCAAAGCAATTTTTCTATTTCCTACAGCAAGTAACCCAGTAGTAATCACACAGAATTTGTTAAAAGAATAAACATAGGAAGATTAATTTCCATTTTTTTCTTTGCTAATTTTTAATCAGAATTATACCATTGTTAGGGAGGGAGAAATTATAAATTGAGGACATGAGTATTAACATTTAAATCTGTTATTCTGCTTTATTTTAGAGCTTGCCATGTTTTGTGATTAAAAAAAGAAACAGGACATTCTATATAGCTGTTGCAAAACGTGTGGTCTGTTGGTGAACTAGCAGCACCAGCATTATCAAGATTTCCTTAGTTTGCAGGGCTACTGAGTCAGAATTCGCATTTTGACAAAACTCCAGGTGATTCATGCTCTGCATTTAAGTTGGAGAAGCACTGTTCTATAGTTCTCCTTATGTCCTAAATGCATTGTCAGTGAAAGAAAATACTATACGTATGATAATAATAACGGTAATATTAACAAAAATGTAACTATTAGTAATTTTCTATGCTCTCCCAGATACTAAGTCCTTTATTTAATACTTGTGATATTTCTGCGAAGTTGCAATTGATATCACCTACTAAACTGATACTCAGAAATCTGAAGTAATTCTCCAAGGTCACAAAGCTAGTGAATCACAAACCAGATTTTTAAAATCTTGCTGCTTCATTCCAAAGACTAAACCGTTTCTAACTCACGGTTAATACATTTGCTTCTGCCTTCCATTTCCTAAATATGGTTTCCTTTCTATTTCATTAGCTTTACTTATACATGACTGATTTTTAACCCTCTCTAACATTTGCAGAATATGGTGTACTATGGTTAATAAGGACAATACCAAGTAATATCATGTTGAGAAAGTGTGCAGAAGTAGCATCAAAAAACAGACTTTTTCCAAAATGTTTACTAAAAACTTTCAATAAAAACAAGATTTTCTACTTAGAATTTCTACCTTGCATAACTCAAATGGAGCATGATTATTAAAATGACAAAAAGATTCCGTAATTGCCTAAGAGCTAAGAATAAGAATTGCTATATAAAAAAGCATAAATATGCCATATGAATGACATGTATAAGAATCATGGGAGTGCTATTTGGTATTTAGTATTTAGTTCCATTCTGCAGCATGATCAAAAAGAAGCATCTGTATAGTTCACTGTGCATTATAGCACAATAAATCACCTCATTAGGCTCAGATATATGTAAAGATTTACAGTCTGGGAAAGTCCACTAGATATTCTTAATCACTTCTTAGACTGTACTGTCCCCCATATTTCTCTTTTTCTATAGAAAGGTTGCACATGGAAAGGCTTTATTTGAAATCCAGCAATGAATGGAATGTCTGTGAAGCAAGAAATAGATGGAAATTGACATTTTAAAAGAAAGTTTGGCTTCTGAAGAGATACAGCTGTGACCTTGGTCTTTTTGTTGGAGAGAAGTATTCCCTAGCCTTACTGTACTATTTTTCCCAAAGCACCCTCTCTATTGTTCTCCCTTCATCTCTGGCTCGTATCATATGGCCCCTCCCTCATTCTATCTGGTGAGTTCTGAGAAAAATGCTTAAATTCTGCAGAGAAGATTGAGAACAATGCTAAATATTCCTCAGAGAAGCAAAATATTATGTTAACAGTTTATATTTTCACATGAAATTGTCTATCTCTTCTCTCTGTCTCATGTGTGTATGTGTGTATGTGTGTATGTGTATATATATATATATACATATAATATACAGTAGATATGTATATATAGAGTATAATATTCAGTATATATGTATATATAGTATAATATACCGTATATATGTATATATATACAGTGTGTGTGTGTATATATATATACATATATATATATATATGTATATATATACTACCATTTACCTCCCAGGCTATACGTCCTGACATCTTAAAAGTAGAAAGCCCTCACAGGCCGCGGTTGCTCATGCCTGTAATCCCAGCACTTTGAGAGGCCGAGGCGTGCAGATCACCTGAGGTCGGGAGTTCAAGACCAGCCTGACCAACATGGTGAAACCCCATCTCTACTAAAAATACAAAAAATTAGCTGGGCGTTGTGTTGCGCACCTGTAATCCCAGCTACTCAGGAGGTGGAGGCAGGAGAATCACATGAACCCGGGAGTCGGAGGTTGTGTGAGCCGAGACCATGACATTGCACTGCAGCCTGGGCAATGAGAGCAAAACTCCATCTGAAAAATAAAGGTGGATAGGCCTTAAAAGACTTTTGAAAATGAGATTTGTCAAATATTTATTAGAGATGAAGAAAATAAGTGCGGACCCACACGTAACTTGTCTGAGGTCACAGAAGTAGGGACCCACACGTAACTTGTCTGAGGTCACAGAGGTAGTCATGCTGCAGCAGCCTTATTGGTTTTCCTCTATGACATGCATTATTATTGTTTTTGATCATTTCAAGAGGTTTCTAGTCGATAGTGGGACAAAATTTCTAATTTGGGAACCTAATTTTCTCTGCAAATCTTCTTTACATCTCTAGCTTATTAATACACCTCAGAAGTGTTACAGGAATTAATTCGCAGGATTTTGAAGAATATTTTGAGGTATGCTGGGAAAAATCATGTCAAGTATCAATGATTAGAAACTAAACAATCAATATTAGATATTGTAAAATTATATTTAATCTTCCATATGGCATAAATAAGTTATTTTAATGTACAGTCGTTGTACTTTGTAAATTTGCATATAAAATATTTGAAAAAATAACTTTCAATATGTAAAATGTAAATATACAAAGGAAAGGATCGGAAAAAATAGATAAAAATAATCAGGCTAAGAAAACACTACAGTATCACCCTCAGAAGACTATAGAAGGATTCTCACCCTCGAGAAACAGAGGAACTTGAACATGGAAATGACCCTCTGCTGGCCATACTGATTATGGTACATAATTTTAAAAGGCTTTTAGAGAGAAGGGAAATGTTTTATTATGCATTCAGCACAGTGTTATGGTGATGTTTCTTAACTATCAGCTATTTTTAAAATTCTTATAAACTTTCTATAGATGACAAAGTTACATAAATATGAAGGATAAGAAGGGCCCCTGCAAACCTGATAATACAATTCTCTTTTCAATGATAACGTATTTCTAAGCGCGCATCTCCTAATCATATTGATGTGCATTAAGTGTTCTTTTACCTACACCTGTCAAAGTGGCTAAAGTAATATTTCATGAGGAGATAATTTTTTCCTTTAGGTGATTTTTTCCGCATAATACTCTAACATTTCCAATTCCATCTTTCTCGAAAAAGTTTACATGATATACATATACAATTACTAAAATTTTGGCGGCATAAATAATTTAAATGGACTTTACTTCAAAGATAATATTTACTTTTAAAGTTGTAAACCTTTGAATCATCAATTAATTAGAATTATCTTTTTCTTTATAAATAAAGTTTTTTGTCCCTACATATTTATGATTTGGAAATTTTCACCTGGAAAATTTCATTTTCAGTTGTATGCCTTGTCTTTAGTATAAAATTCAGTATTTCAATTTCAATATAATTTTTTGATTGATTATAATGCAGAGAACAGAAAGGAATATCTTCAAATATAAACTACACAGAATCATTCTGTGAAACATCTTTCTGATCTGTGCATTCAGCTAACAGAGTTAAACCGTACTTTTGATTGAGCAGTTCTGAACACTCTTTCTGTAGAAAATGCAACTGGACATTTGCAGCGCTAAGAGGGTAGTAGTGGAAAAAGGAATATATTCAAATATAAAGTAAACAGAAGCATTCTGTGAAATTTCTTTCTGTTCTCTGCAACTTCTTTCTGTTCTCTGCATTCAACTAACAGAGTTGAGCCTTACTTTTGAAGGAGCAGTTCCGAAACACTCTTTGTGTAGAAACTGAAATTGGACATTCGGAGAGCTAAGAGGATAAAAGTCGAAAAAGGAATATCTTCAGCTAAATACTACACAGAAGCATTCTGTGAAACTTATTTCTGATATGTGCATTCAACTAACAGAGTAAAACCATACTTTTGATTGAGCCATTATGAACACTCTTTCTGAAGAAAATGCAAGTGGACATTCGGAGCACTAAGAAGGTAATACAGGAAAAAGGAATATATTCAAATATAAACTACACAGAAGAATTCTGTGAAACTTCTTTCTGTTCTGTGCATTCAACTAACAGAGTTGAACCTTACTTTTGATTGAGCCGTCCTGAAACACTCATTCTGTAGAAATTGCAATTGGACATTCTGAGCGCTAAGTGGCCTATATTGGGAAAAAGAATATCTCCAAATAAAAACTACTCAGAAGAATTCTGTGAAACTTATTTCTGATCTGTGCATTCAGCTAACAGAGTTAAACCATACTTTTGATTGAGCAGTTATTAAACACTGTTTCTGTAGGAAATGCAAGTGGACATTAGGAGCGCTAAGATTGTAATAGTGGAAAAAGGAATATCCCCAAATAAAAACTACACAGAGGCATTCTCTGAAACTCCTTTCTGTTCTCTGCATTAAACTAACAGAGTTGAGCCTTACTTTTGAAGGAGCTGTTCTGAAACACTCTTTGTGTAGAAACTGCCAGTGGACATTCGGAACGCTAAGAGGGTAATAGTCGAAAAAGTAATATCTTCAACTAAATACTAAACAGAAGCATTCTGTGAAACTTCTTTCTTTTCTGTGCATTCAACTAAAAGAGTTGAACCTTACTTTTGATTGAGCCGTTCTGAAACACTCTTTCTGTAGAAAATGCAAGTGGTGATTCGGAGCGCTAAGAGGGTAATAGAGGAAAAAGGAATATCTTCAAATATAAACTACACAGAAGCATTCTGTAGAACTTCTTTCTGTTCCTTGCATTCAACTAACAATATTGAACCTTACTTTTGATTGACCAGTTCTGAAACTCTCTTTCTGTAGATACTGCAATTGGAAATTCTGAACGCTAAGAGTCCTATATTGGAAAAAGGAATATCTTCAAATAAAAACTACACAGAAGAATTCTGTGAAACTTCTTTCTGATCTGTGCATTCAACTAACAGAGTTAAACCATACTTTTGATTGAGCAGTTCTGAACACTCTTTCTGTAGAAAATGCAAGTGGACATTCGGAGCTCTAAGAGGGTAATAGTGGAAAAAGTAATATCGTCAAATAAGAACTACAGACAAGCATTCTGTGAAACTACTTTCTGTTCTGTGCATTCAAATAACAGAGTTGAACCTTACTTTTGATAGAGCCATTCTGAAACACTCTTTCTGTAGAAAATTCAATTGGACAATCTGAGCGATAAGAGGCCTATATTGGGAAAAAGAATATCTTCAAATAAAAACTACACAGAAGCATTCTGTGACACTTTTTCTGATCTGTGCATTCAGCTAACAGAGTTAAATCATACATTTGATTGATCAGTTCTGAACACTCTTTCTGTAGAAAATACAACTGGACATTTGGAGCGCTAAGAGGGTAGTAGTGCAAAAAGGAATATATTCAAATATAAACTACACAGAAGCATTCTGTGAAACTTGTTTCTGTTCTGTGCATTCAACTAACATAGTTGAACCTTACTTTTGATTGAGCCTTTCTGAAACACTCTTTCTGTAGAAAATGCAATTGGACATTCTGAGCGCTAAGAGGCCTATATTGGTAAAAAGAATATCTTCATATAAACACTACACAGCAGCATTCTGTGAAACTTCTTTCTGATCTGTGCATTCAGCTAACAGAGTTAAACCATACTTTTGATTGAGCACTTCTGAAACACTCTTTCTGTAGAAAATGCAACTGGACATTCAGAGCGCTAAGTGGGTAATAGTGGAAAATGGAATATCTTCAAATATAAACTACACAGAAGAATTCTGTGAAACTTATTTCTGATCTGTGCATTCACCTAACACAGTTAAACCATACTTTTGATAGAGCAGTTCTGAACACACTTTCTGTAGAAAATGCAAGTGGACATTCGGAGATCTAAGATGCCTATATTGGTAAAAAGAATATCTTCATATAAACACTACACAGCAGCATTCTGTGAAGCTTCTTTCTGATCTGTGCATTCAGCTAACAGAGTTAAACCATACTTTTGATTGAGCAGTTCTGAAACACTCTTTCTGTAGAAAATGCAACTGGACATTCAGAGCGCTAAGTGGGTAATAGTGGAAAATGGAATATATTCAAATATAAACTACACAGAAGCATTCTGTGAAACTACATTCTGTTCTGTGCATTCAACTAACAGAGTTGAACCTTAATTTTGATTGAGCAGTTCTGAAACACTCTTTCTGTAGAAAGTATAATTGGATTTCTGAACGCTAAGAGTCCTATATTGAGAAAAATAATGTCTTCAAATAAAAACTACAGAGATGCATTCTCTGAAACTACTTTCTGATCTGTGCATTCAGCTAACAGAATTAAATGATACATTTGATTTAGCAGTTCTGAAACACTCTTTCTGTAGAAAATGCAAGTGGACATTTGGTGCGCTAAGTTGGTAATTGTGGAAAAAGTAATATCTTCAAATAAAAACTACACAGAGGCATTCTCTGAAACTTCTTTCTGTTCTCTGCATTCAACTAACAGAGTTGAGCCTTATTTTTGAAGGAGCAGCCCTGAAACACACTTTCTGTAGAAACTGCAAGTGGACATTCCGAGCGCTACTAGGGTAATAGTGGAAAAAGGAATACCTTCAAATAAATACTACACAGAAGCAATCTGTGAAACTACTTTCTGTTCTGTGAATTCAACTAAAAGTGTTGAACCCTACTTTTGATTGAGCCATTCTGAAACACTCTTTCTGTAGAAACTGCAATTGGATATTCGGAGCGCTAAGAGGCCTATATTGGAAAAAGGACTATCTTCAAATAAAAACTACACAGAAGCATTCCGTGAAACGTCGTACTGATCTGTGCATTCAGCTAACAGAATTAAACCATACTTTTGATTGAGCAGTTCGGAAACACTCTTTCTGTAGAAAATGCAAGTGGACATTCGGAGCGCTTAGAAGGTAATAGTGGAAAAAGGAACATCTTCAAATATAAACTACACAGAAGCATTCTATGAAACTTCTTTCTGTTCCGTTCATTCAACTAACAGAGTTGAACCTTACATTGGATTGAGCAGTTCAGAAACACTCTTTCTGTAGATACTGCAATTGGACATACTGAGCGCTAAGACTCCTATATTGGAGAAAGGAATATCTTCAAATAAAAAGTACACAGAAGCATTCTGTGAAAATTATTTCTGATCTGTGCATTCAGCTAACAGAGTTAAACCATACTTTTGATTGAGCAGTTCTGAACACTCTTTCTGTAGAAAATGCAAGTGGACATTCAGAGCGCTAAGAGGGTAATACTGAAAAAGGGAATATATTCAAATATAAACTACACAGAGGCATTCTGTGTAACTCCTTTCTGTTCTCTGCATTCAACTAACAGAATTGAGCACTACTTTTGAAGGAGCAGTTCTGAAACACTCTTTGTGTAGAAACTGAAATTGGACATTCGGAGAGCTAAGAGGATAATAGTCGAAAAAGGAATATCTTCAACAAAATACTACACGGAAGGATTCTGTGAAACTTATTTCTGTTATGTGCATTCAAATAACAGAGTAAAACCATACTTTTGATTGAGCCGTTCTGAACACTCTTTATGTAGAAAATGCAAGTGGACATTCGGAGCACTAAGAGGGTAATACTGGAAAAAGGAATATATTCAAATATAAACTACACAGAAGCATTCTGTGAAACTTCTTGCTGTTCTGTGCATTCAAGTAACAGAGTTGAAACTTACTTTTGATGGAACCGTTCTGAAACCCTCTTTCTGTAGAAAATGCAAGTGGACATTCGGAGTGCTAAGATGGTAATAGTGGAAAAAGGAATACATTCAAATATAAACTAAACAGAAGCATTCTGTGAAACTTCTTTCTGTTCTGTGCATTCAACTAACAGAGTTGAACCTTACTTTTGATTGAGCCTTCTGAAACACTCATTCTGTAGAAACTGCAATTGGACATTCTGAGCGCTAAGTGGCCTATATTGGGAAAAAGAATATCTCCAAATAAAAACTACTCAGAAGCATTCTGTGAAACTTATTTCTGATCTGTGCATTCAGCTAACAGAGTTAAACGATACTTTTGATTGAGAATTTATGGGACACTCTTTCTGTAGAAAATGCAAGTGGACATTCGGAGCGCTAAGATTGTATTAGTGGAAAAAGGAATATCCCCAAATTAAAACTACACAGAAGCATTCTCTGAAACTCTTTTCTGTTCTCTGCATTCAACTAACAGATTTGAGCCTTACTTTGAAGGAGCTGTTCTGAAACACTCATTGTGTAGAAACTGCCAGTGGACATTCGGAACGCTAAGAGGGTAATAGATGAAAAAGGAATATCTATAACTAAATACTACACAGAAGCATTCTGTGAAACTTCTTTCTGTTCTGTTCATTCAACTAAAAGAGTTGAACCTTACTTTTGATTGAGCCGTTCTGAAACACTCTTTCTGTAGAAAATGCAAGTGGTGATTCGGAGCGCTAGGAGGGTAATAGTGAAAAAAGGAATATCTTCAAATATAAACTACACAGAAGCATTCTCTGAAACTTCTTTCTGTTCCGTGCATTCAACTAACAGTATTGAACCTTACTTTTGATTGAGCAGTTCTGAAACTCTCTTTCTGCAGATACTGCAATTGGACATTCTGAGCGCTAAGAGACCTATATTGGAAAAAGGAATATCTTCAAATAAAAACTACAGAGAAGAATTCTGTGAAACTTCTTTCTGATCTGTGCATTCAACTAACAGAGTTAAACCATACTTTTGATTGAGCAGTTCTGAACACACTTTCTGTAGAAAATGCAAGTGGACATTCGGAGCTCTAAGTGGGTAATAGTGGAAAAAGTAATATCGTCAAATATGAATTACAGAGAAGGATTCTGTGAAACTACTTTCTGTTCTGTGCATTCAAATAACAGAGTTGAGCCCTACTTTTGAAGGAGCAGTTCTGAAACACTCTTTGTGTAGAAACTGCAATTGGACAATCTGAGCGCTAGAGGCCTATATTGGGAAAAAGAATATCTTCAAATAAAAACTACACAGAAGCATTCTGTGCAACTTCTTTCTAATCTGTGCATTCAGCTAAGAGAGTTAAATCATACATTTGATTGAGCAGTTCTGAACACTCTTTCTGTAGAAAATGCAACTGGACATTTGGAGCGCTAAGAGGGTAGTATTGGAAAAAGCAATATATTCAAATATAAACTACACAGAAGCATTCTGTGAAACTTCTTTTTGTTCTGTGCATTCAACTAACATAGTTGAACCTTACTTTTGATTGAGCTTTTCTGAAACACCCTTTCTGTAGAAACTGCAATTGGACATTCTGAGCGCTAAGAGGCCTATATTGGTAAAAAGAATATCTTCATATAACCATTACACCGCAGCATTCTGTGAAACTTCTTTCTGTTCTGTGCATTCAGCTAACAGAGTTAAACCATTCTTTTGATTGAGCAGTTCTGAAACAATCTTTCTGTAGATAATGCAACTGGAGATTCAGAGCGCTAAGTGGGTAATAGTGAAAAATGGAATATCTTCAAATATAAACTACACAGAAGAATTCTGTGAAACTTCTTTCTGATCTGTGCATTCACCTAACAGGGTTAAACCACACTTATGTTTGAGCAGTTCTGAACACTCCTTCTGTAGAAAATGCAACTGGACATTTGGAGCACGAAGAGGTTAATAGTGGAAAAAGGAATACCTTCAAATAAATACTACACAGAAGCATTCTGTGAAACTTCTTTCTGTTCTGTGAATTCAACTAAAAGAGTTGAACCCTACTTTTCATTGAGCCGTTCTGAAACACTCTTTCTGTAGAAACTGCAATTGGATATTCGGAGCGCTAAGAGGCCTATATATGAGAAAGGACTATCTTCAAATGAAAACTACACAGAAACATTCTGTGAAACTTCATACTGATCTGTGCATTCAGCTAACAGAGTTAAACCATACTTTTGATTGCGCAGTTCGGAAACACTCTTTCTGTAGAAAATGCAAGTGGACATTCGGAGCGCTTAGAAGGTAATAGTGGAAAAAGGAATATCTTCAAATATAAACTACACAGAATCATTCTCTGAAACTTCTTTCTGTTCTGTTCATTCAACTAACAGAGTTGAACCTTACTTTTGATTGAGCCTTTCTGAAACACTCTTTCTGTAGAAACTGCAATTTGACATTCTGTGCGCTAAGAGGCCTACATTGGTAAAAAGAATATCTCCATATAAACACTACACAGCAGCATTCTGTGAAACATCTTTCTGATCTCTGCATTCAGCTAACAGAGCTAAACCATACTTTTGATTGAGCAGTTCTGAAACACTCTTTCTGTAGAAAATGCAACTGGACATTCAGAGAGCTAAGTGGGTAATAGTGGAAAATGGAATATCTTCATATATAAACTACACAGAAGAATTCTGTGAAACTTATTTCTGATCTCTGCATTCACCTAACAGAGTTAAATCATACTTTTGATAGAGCAGTTCTGAACACACTTTCTGTAGAAAATGCAAGTGGACAATCTGAGCTCTAAGAGGGTAACAGTGGAAAAAGGAATATCTTCAAATACAAACTATACAGAAGCAATCTGTGAAACTACATTCTGTTCTGTGCATTCAACAAACAGATTTGAACCTTAGATTTGATTGAGCCGTTCTGAAACACTCTTTCTGTAGAAAATGCAAGTGGAGATTCGGAGCGCTAAGAGGGTAATAGTGGAAAATGGAATGTCTTCAAATATAAACTGCACAGAATGATTCTGTGAAACTTCTTTCTGATCTGTGCATTAAGCTAACAGAGTTAAACCATAGTTTGATTCAGCAGATCTGAACACTCTTTCTGTAGAAAATGCAACTGGACATTTGGAGCGCTAAGAGGGTAGTAGTGGAAAAAGGAATATATTCAAATATAAACTACACAGAAGCATTCTGTGAAACTTCTTTCTGATCTGAGCATTCAGCTAACAGAGTTAAACCATACTTTTGATTGAGCAGTTTTGAAACACTCTGTCTGTAGAAAATGCAACTGGTCATTCGTAGCGCTAAGTGGGTAATATTGGAAAAAAGAATATGTTCAAATATAAACTACACAGAAGCATTGTATGAAACTTCTTTCTGTTCTGTGCATTCAACTAAAAGAGTTGAACCTTACTTTTGATTGAGCCGTTCTGAAACACTCTTTCTGTAGAAACTGCAATTGGACATTCTGAGCGCTAAGAGGCCTACATTGGGAAAAATAATATGTTCAAATAAAAACTACACAGATGCATTCTGTGAAACTTATTTCTGATCTGTAAATTCAGATAACAGAGCTAAACCATATTTTTGATTGAGCAGTTATGAAACACTCTTTTTGTAGAAAATGCAAGTGGACATTCGGAGCGCTAAGATTGTAATAGAGGAAAAAGGAATATCTCCAATTAAAAACTACACAGAAGAATTCTCTGAAACCCCTTTCTGTTCTCCGCATTCAACTAAGAGAGTTGAGCCTTACTTTCGAAGGAGCAGTTCTGAAACACTCTTTGTGTAGAAACTGCCAGTGGATATTCGGAGCGCTAAGTGGGTAATAGTCCAAAAAGGAGTATCTTCAACTAAATACTACACAGAAGCATTCTGTGAAACTTCTTTCTGTTCTGTGCATTCAACTAAGAGAGTTGAACCTTACATTTGATTGAGACGTTCTGAAACACTCTTTCTGTAGAAACTGGAATTGGACATTCTGAGTGCTAAGAGGCCTATATTGGGAAAAATAATATCTTCAAATAAAAACTACACAGAAGCATTGTTTGAAACTTATTTCTGATATGTGCATTCAGCTAACAGAGTGAAACCATACTTTTGATTGCGCAGTTCAGAACACTCTTTCTGTGGAAAATGCAAGTGGACATTCGAAGCGCTATGAGGGTAAGATTGGAAAAAGGAATATATTCAAATATAAACTACACAGTAGCATTCTGTGAAACTTCTTTCTGTTCTGTTCATTCAACTAAAAGAGTTGAACCTTAGTTTTGATTGAGCCGTTCTGAAACACTGTTTCTGTAGAAACTGCAATTGGACATTCTGAGCGCTAAGAGGCCTATATTGGGAAAAATAATATCTTCAAATGAAAACTACACAGAAGCATTGTGTGAAACTTATTTCTGATATGTTCATTAAGCTAACAGAGTTAAACCATACTTTTGATTGCGCAATTCTGAACACTCTTTCTGTAGAAAATGCAAGTGGACATTCGGAGCGCTAAGAGGGTAATAGTGGAAAAAGGAATATATTTAAATATAAACTACACAGTAGCATTCTGTGAAAATTCTTTCTGTTCTGTGCATTCAACTAACAGAGTTGAACCTTACTTTTGATTGAGCCATTCTGAAACTCTCTTTCTGTAGAAACTGCAATTGGACATGCTAAGCGCTAAGAGGCCTACATTGGGAAAAAGAATATCTTCAAATAAAAACTACACAGATGCATTCTGTGAAACTTATTTCTGATCTGTAAATTCAGTTAACAGAGATAAAACATATTTTTGATTGAGCAGTTATGAAACACTCTTTTTGTAGAAAATGCAAGTGGAGATTCGGAGCGCTAAGAGGGTAATAGTGGAAAAAGGAATGTCTTCAAATATAAACTACACAGAATCATTCGGTGAAACTTCCTTCTGATCTGTGCATTCAGCTAACAGAGTTAAACCATACTTTTGATTGAGCAGATCTGAACACTCTTTCTGTAGAAAATGCAACTGGACATTTGGAGCGCTAAGAGCGTAGTAGTGGAAAAAGGAATATATTCAAATATAAACTACACAGAAGCATTCTGTGAAACTTCTTTCTGATCTGAGCATTCAGCTAACAGAGTTAAACCATACTTTTGATTGAGCAGTTTTGAAACACTCTGTCTGTAGAAAATGCAACTGGACATTCGTAGCGCTAAGTGGGTAATAGTGGAAAAAAGAATATGTTCAAATATAAACTACACAGAAGCATTGTATGAAACATCTTTCTGTTCTGTGCATTCAACTAACAGAGTTGAACCTTACTTTTGATTGAGCCGTTCTGAAACACTCTTTCTGTAGAAACTGCAATTGGACATTCTGAGCGCTAGGAGGCCTATATTGGGAAAAAGAATGTCTACAAATAAAAACTACACAGAAGAATTGTGTGAAACGTCTTTCTGTTCTGTTTGTTCAACTAAAAGAGTTGAACCTTAGTTTTGATTGAGCCGTTCTGAAACACTCTTTCTGTAGAAAATGCAAGTGGAGATTCGGAGCGCTAAGAGGGTAATAGTGGAAAAAGGAATGTCTCCTAATATAAACTACACAGAATCATTCTGTGAAACTTCTTTCTGATCTGTGCATTCAGCTAACAGAGTTAAACCATACTTTTGATTGAGCAGATCTGAACACTCTTTCTGTAGAAAATGCAACTGGACATTTGGAGCGCTAAGAGAGTAGTAGTGGAAAAAGGAATATATTCAAATATAAACTACACAGAAGCATTCTGTGAAACTTCTTTCTGATCTGAGCATTCAGCTAACAGAGTTAAACCATACTTTTGATTGAGCAGTTTTGAAACACTCTGTCTGTAGAAAATGCAACTGGACATTCGTAGCGCTAAGTGGGTAATAGTGGAAAAAAGAATATGTTCAAATATAAACTACACAGAAGCATTGTATGAAACTTCTTTCTGTTCTGTGCATTCAACTAACAGAGTTGAACCTTACTTTTGATTGAGCCGTTCTGAAACACTCTTTCTGTAGAAACTGCAATTGGACATTCTGAGCGCTAGGAGGCCTATATTGGGAAAAAGAATGTCTACAAATAAAAACTACACAGAAGAATTGTGTGAAACGTCTTTCTGTTCTGTTTGTTCAACTAAAAGAGTTGAACCTTAGTTTTGATTGAGCCGTTCTGAAACACTCTTTCTGTAGAAAATGCAAGTGGAGATTCGGAGCGCTAAGAGGGTAATAGTGGAAAAAGGATTGTCTCCTAATATAAACTACACAGAATCATTCTGTGAAACTTCTTTCTGATCTGTGCATTCAGCTAACAGAGTTAAACCATACTTTTGATTGAGCAGATCTGAACACTCTTTCTGTAGAAAATGCAACTGGACATTTGGAGCGCTAAGAGAGTAGTAGTGGAAAAAGGAATATATTCAAATATAAACTACACAGAAGCATTCTGTGAAACTTCTTTCTGATCTGAGCATTCAGCTAACAGAGTTAAACCATACTTTTGATTGAGCAGTTTTGAAACACTCTGTCTGTAGAAAATGCAACTGGACATTCGTAGCGCTAAGTGGGTAATAGTGGAAAAAAGAATATGTTCAAATATAAACTACACAGAAGCATTGTATGAAACTTCTTTCTGTTCTGTGCATTCAACTAACAGAGTTGAACCTTACTTTTGATTGAGCCTTTCTGAAACACTCTTTCTGTAGAAACTGCAATTGGACATTCTGAGCGCTAAGAGGCCTCTATTGGGAAAATTAATATCTTCAAATAAAAACTACACAGAAGCATTTTGTGAAACTTATTTCTGATATGTTCATTAAGCTAACAGAGTTAAACCATACTTTTGATCGCGCAGTTCTGAACACTCTTTCTGTAGAAAATGCAAGTGGACATTCGGAGCGCTAAGAGGGTAATAGTGGAAAAAGGAATATATTCAAATATAAACTACACAGTAGCATTCTGTGAAAATTCTTTCTGTTCTGTGCATTCAACTAACAGAGTTGAACCTTACTTTTGATGGAGCCGTTCTGAAACACTCTTTCTGTAGAAACTGCAATTGGACATGATAAGCGCTAAGAGGCCTACATTGGGAAAAAGAATATCTTCAAATAAAAACTACACAGATGCATTCTGTGAAACTTATTTCTGATCTGTAAATTCAGTTAACAGAGATAAAACATATTTTTGATTGAGCAGTTATGAAACACTCTTTTTGTAGAAAATGCAAGTGGAGATTCGGAGCGCTAAGAGGGTAATAGTGGAAAATGGAATGTCTTCAAATATAAACTACACAGAATCATTCGGTGAAACTTCTTTCTGATGTGTGCATTCAGCTAACAGAGTTAAACCATACTTTTGATTGAGCAGATCTGAACACTCTTTCTGTAGAAAATGCAACTGGACATTTGGAGCGCTAAGAGCGTAGTAGTGGAAAAAGGAATATATTCAAATATAAACTACACAGAAGCATTCTGTGAAACTTCTTTCTGATCTGAGCATTCAGCTAACAGAGTTAAACCATACTTTTGATTGAGCAGTTTTGAAACACTCTGTCTGTAGAAAATGCAACTGGACATTCGTAGCGCTAAGTGGGTAATAGTGGAAAAAAGAATATGTTCAAATATAAACTACACAGAAGCATTGTATGAAACATCTTTCTGTTCTGTGCATTCAACTAACAGAGTTGAACCTTACTTTTGATTGAGCCGTTCTGAAACACTCTTTCTGTAGAAACTGCAATTGGACATTCTGAGCGCTAGGAGGCCTATATTGGGAAAAAGAATGTCTACAAATAAAAACTACACAGAAGAATTGTGTGAAACGTCTTTCTGTTCTGTTTGTTCAACTAAAAGTGTTGAACATTAGTTTTGATTGAGCCGTTCTGAAACACTCATTCTGTAGAAAATGCAAGTGGAGATTCGGAGCGCTAAGAGTGTAATAGTGGAAAAAGGAATGTCTCCTAATATAAACTACACAGAATCATTCTGTGAAACTTCTTTCTGATCTGTGCATTCAGCTAACAGAGTTAAACCATACTTTTGATTGAGCAGATCTGAACACTCTTTCTGTAGAAAATGCAACTGGACATTTGGAGCGCTAAGAGAGTAGTAGTGGAAAAAGGAATATATTCAAATATAAACTACACAGAAGCATTCTGTGAAACTTCTTTCTGATCTGAGCATTCAGCTAACAGAGTTAAACCATACTTTTGATTGAGCAGTTTTGAAACACTCTGTCTGTAGAAAATGCAACTGGACATTCGTAGCGCTAAGTGGGTAATAGTGGAAAAAAGAATATGTTCAAATATAAACTACACAGAAGCATTGTATGAAACTTCTTTCTGTTCTGTGCATTCAACTAACAGAGTTGAACCTTACTTTTGATTGAGCCGTTCTGAAACACTCTTTCTGTAGAAACTGCAATTGGACATTCTGAGCGCTAGGAGGCCTATATTGGGAAAAAGAATGTCTACAAATAAAAACTACACAGAAGAATTGTGTGAAACTTCTTTCCGTTCTGTTTGTTCAACTAAAAGAGTTGAACCTTAGTTTTGATTGAGCCGTTCTGAAACACTCTTTCTGTAGAAAATGCAAGTGGAGATTCGGAGCGCTAAGAGGGTAATAGTGGAAAAAGGATTGTCTCCTAATATAAACTACACAGAATCATTCTGTGAAACTTCTTTCTGATCTGTGCATTCAGCTAACAGAGTTAAACCATACTTTTGATTGAGCAGATCTGAACACTCTTTCTGTAGAAAATGCAACTGGACATTTGGAGCGCTAAGAGAGTAGTAGTGGAAAAAGGAATATATTCAAATATAAACTACACAGAAGCATTCTGTGAAACTTCTTTCTGATCTGAGCATTCAGCTAACAGAGTTAAACCATACTTTTGATTGAGCAGTTTTGAAACACTCTGTCTGTAGAAAATGCAACTGGACATTCGTAGCGCTAAGTGGGTAATAGTGGAAAAAAGAATATGTTCAAATATAAACTACACAGAAGCATTGTATGAAACTTCTTTCTGTTCTGTGCATTCAACTAACAGAGTTGAACCTTACTTTTGATTGAGCCTTTCTGAAACACTCTTTCTGTAGAAACTGCAATTGGACATTCTGAGCGCTAAGAGGCCTCTATTGGGAAAATTAATATCTTCAAATAAAAACTACACAGAAGCATTTTGTGAAACTTATTTCTGATATGTTCATTAAGCTAACAGAGTTAAACCATACTTTTGATCGCGCAGTTCTGAACACTCTTTCTGTAGAAAATGCAAGTGGACATTCGGAGCGCTAAGAGGGTAATAGTGGAAAAAGGAATATATTCAAATATAAACTACACAGTAGCATTCTGTGAAAATTCTTTCTGTTCTGTGCATTCAACTAACAGAGTTGAACCTTACTTTTGATGGAGCCGTTCTGAAACACTCTTTCTGTAGAAACTGCAATTGGACATGATAAGCGCTAAGAGGCCTACATTGGGAAAAAGAATATCTTCAAATAAAAACTACACAGATGCATTCTGTGAAACTTATTTCTGATCTGTAAATTCAGTTAACAGAGATAAAACATATTTTTGATTGAGCAGTTATGAAACACTCTTTTTGTAGAAAATGCAAGTGGAGATTCGGAGCGCTAAGAGGGTAATAGTGGAAAATGGAATGTCTTCAAATATAAACTACACAGAATCATTCGGTGAAACTTCTTTCTGATGTGTGCATTCAGCTAACAGAGTTAAACCATACTTTTGATTGAGCAGATCTGAACACTCTTTCTGTAGAAAATGCAACTGGACATTTGGAGCGCTAAGAGCGTAGTAGTGGAAAAAGGAATATATTCAAATATAAACTACACAGAAGCATTCTGTGAAACTTCTTTCTGATCTGAGCATTCAGCTAACAGAGTTAAACCATACTTTTGATTGAGCAGTTTTGAAACACTCTGTCTGTAGAAAATGCAACTGGACATTCGTAGCGCTAAGTGGGTAATAGTGGAAAAAAGAATATGTTCAAATATAAACTACACAGAAGCATTGTATGAAACATCTTTCTGTTCTGTGCATTCAACTAACAGAGTTGAACCTTACTTTTGATTGAGCCGTTCTGAAACACTCTTTCTGTAGAAACTGCAATTGGACATTCTGAGCGCTAGGAGGCCTATATTGGGAAAAAGAATGTCTACAAATAAAAACTACACAGAAGAATTGTGTGAAACGTCTTTCTGTTCTGTTTGTTCAACTAAAAGTGTTGAACCTTAGTTTTGATTGAGCCGTTCTGAAACACTCTTTCTGTAGAAAATGCAAGTGGAGATTCGGAGCGCTAAGAGGGTAATAGTGGAAAAAGGAATGTCTCCTAATATAAACTACACAGAATCATTCTGTGAAACTTCTTTCTGATCTGTGCATTCAGCTAACAGAGTTAAACCATACTTTTGATTGAGCAGATCTGAACACTCTTTCTGTAGAAAATGCAACTGGACATTTGGAGCGCTAAGAGAGTAGTAGTGGAAAAAGGAATATATTCAAATATAAACTACACAGAAGCATTCTGTGAAACTTCTTTCTGATCTGAGCATTCAGCTAACAGAGTTAAACCATACTTTTGATTGAGCAGTTTTGAAACACTCTGTCTGTAGAAAATGCAACTGGACATTCGTAGCGCTAAGTGGGTAATAGTGGAAAAAAGAATATGTTCAAATATAAACTACACAGAAGCATTGTATGAAACTTCTTTCTGTTCTGTGCATTCAACTAACAGAGTTGAACCTTACTTTTGATTGAGCCGTTCTGAAACACTCTTTCTGTAGAAACTGCAATTGGACATTCTGAGCGCTAGGAGGCCTATATTGGGAAAAAGAATGTCTACAAATAAAAACTACACAGAAGAATTGTGTGAAACGTCTTTCCGTTCTGTTTGTTCAACTAAAAGAGTTGAACCTTAGTTTTGATTGAGCCGTTCTGAAACACTCTTTCTGTAGAAAATGCAAGTGGAGATTCGGAGCGCTAAGAGGGTAATAGTGGAAAAAGGATTGTCTCCTAATATAAACTACACAGAATCATTCTGTGAAACTTCTTTCTGATCTGTGCATTCAGCTAACAGAGTTAAACCATACTTTTGATTGAGCAGATCTGAACACTCTTTCTGTAGAAAATGCAACTGGACATTTGGAGCGCTAAGAGAGTAGTAGTGGAAAAAGGAATATATTCAAATATAAACTACACAGAAGCATTCTGTGAAACTTCTTTCTGATCTGAGCATTCAGCTAACAGAGTTAAACCATACTTTTGATTGAGCAGTTTTGAAACACTCTGTCTGTAGAAAATGCAACTGGACATTCGTAGCGCTAAGTGGGTAATAGTGGAAAAAAGAATATGTTCAAATATAAACTACACAGAAGCATTGTATGAAACTTCTTTCTGTTCTGTGCATTCAACTAACAGAGTTGAACCTTACTTTTGATTGAGCCTTTCTGAAACACTCTTTCTGTAGAAACTGCAATTGGACATTCTGAGCGCTAAGAGGCCTCTATTGGGAAAATTAATATCTTCAAATAAAAACTACACAGAAGCATTTTGTGAAACTTATTTCTGATATGTTCATTAAGCTAACAGAGTTAAACCATACTTTTGATTGCGCAATTCTGAACACTCTTTCTGTAGAAAATGCAAGTGGACATTCGGAGCGCTAAGAGGGTAATAGTGGAAAAAGGAATATATTTAAATATAAACTACACAGTAGCATTCTGTGAAAATTCTTTCTGTTCTGTGCATTCAACTAACAGAGTTGAACCTTACCTTTGATTGAGCCATTCTGAAACTCTCTTTCTGTAGAAACTGCAATTGGACATGCTAAGCGCTAAGAGGCCTACATTGGGAAAAAGAATATCTTCAAATAAAAACTACACAGATGCATTCTGTGAAACTTATTTCTGATCTGTAAATTCAGTTAACAGAGATAAAACATATTTTTGATTGAGCAGTTATGAAACACTCTTTTTGTAGAAAATGCAAGTGGAGATTCGGAGCGCTAAGAGGGTAATAGTGGAAAAAGGAATGTCTTCAAATATAAACTACACAGAATCATTCGGTGAAACTTCCTTCTGATCTGTGCATTCAGCTAACAGAGTTAAACCATACTTTTGATTGAGCAGATCTGAACACTCTTTCTGTAGAAAATGCAACTGGACATTTGGAGCGCTAAGAGCGTAGTAGTGGAAAAAGGAATATATTCAAATATAAACTACACAGAAGCATTCTGTGAAACTTCTTTCTGATCTGAGCATTCAGCTAACAGAGTTAAACCATACTTTTGATTGAGCAGTTTTGAAACACTCTGTCTGTAGAAAATGCAACTGGACATTCGTAGCGCTAAGTGGGTAATAGTGGAAAAAAGAATATGTTCAAATATAAACTACACAGAAGCATTGTATGAAACATCTTTCTGTTCTGTGCATTCAACTAACAGAGTTGAACCTTACTTTTGATTGAGCCGTTCTGAAACACTCTTTCTGTAGAAACTGCAATTGGACATTCTGAGCGCTAGGAGGCCTATATTGGGAAAAAGAATGTCTACAAATAAAAACTACACAGAAGAATTGTGTGAAACGTCTTTCTGTTCTGTTTGTTCAACTAAAAGAGTTGAACCTTAGTTTTGATTGAGCCGTTCTGAAACACTCTTTCTGTAGAAAATGCAAGTGGAGATTCGGAGCGCTAAGAGGGTAATAGTGGAAAAAGGAATGTCTCCTAATATAAACTACACAGAATCATTCTGTGAAACTTCTTTCTGATCTGTGCATTCAGCTAACAGAGTTAAACCATACTTTTGATTGAGCAGATCTGAACACTCTTTCTGTAGAAAATGCAACTGGACATTTGGAGCGCTAAGAGAGTAGTAGTGGAAAAAGGAATATATTCAAATATAAACTACACAGAAGCATTCTGTGAAACTTCTTTCTGATCTGAGCATTCAGCTAACAGAGTTAAACCATACTTTTGATTGAGCAGTTTTGAAACACTCTGTCTGTAGAAAATGCAACTGGACATTCGTAGCGCTAAGTGGGTAATAGTGGAAAAAAGAATATGTTCAAATATAAAGTACACAGAAGCATTGTATGAAACTTCTTTCTGTTCTGTGCATTCAACTAACAGAGTTGAACCTTACTTTTGATTGAGCCGTTCTGAAACACTCTTTCTGTAGAAACTGCAATTGGACATTCTGAGCGCTAGGAGGCCTATATTGGGAAAAAGAATGTCTACAAATAAAAACTACACAGAAGAATTGTGTGAAACGTCTTTCTGTTCTGTTTGTTCAACTAAAAGAGTTGAACCTTAGTTTTGATTGAGCCGTTCTGAAACACTCTTTCTGTAGAAAATGCAAGTGGAGATTCGGAGCGCTAAGAGGGTAATAGTGGAAAAAGGATTGTCTCCTAATATAAACTACACAGAATCATTCTGTGAAACTTCTTTCTGATCTGTGCATTCAGCTAACAGAGTTAAACCATACTTTTGATTGAGCAGATCTGAACACTCTTTCTGTAGAAAATGCAACTGGACATTTGGAGCGCTAAGAGAGTAGTAGTGGAAAAAGGAATATATTCAAATATAAACTACACAGAAGCATTCTGTGAAACTTCTTTCTGATCTGAGCATTCAGCTAACAGAGTTAAACCATACTTTTGATTGAGCAGTTTTGAAACACTCTGTCTGTAGAAAATGCAACTGGACATTCGTAGCGCTAAGTGGGTAATAGTGGAAAAAAGAATATGTTCAAATATAAACTACACAGAAGCATTGTATGAAACTTCTTTCTGTTCTGTGCATTCAACTAACAGAGTTGAACCTTACTTTTGATTGAGCCTTTCTGAAACACTCTTTCTGTAGAAACTGCAATTGGACATTCTGAGCGCTAAGAGGCCTCTATTGGGAAAATTAATATCTTCAAATAAAAACTACACAGAAGCATTTTGTGAAACTTATTTCTGATATGTTCATTAAGCTAACAGAGTTAAACCATACTTTTGATCGCGCAGTTCTGAACACTCTTTCTGTAGAAAATGCAAGTGGACATTCGGAGCGCTAAGAGGGTAATAGTGGAAAAAGGAATATATTCAAATATAAACTACACAGTAGCATTCTGTGAAAATTCTTTCTGTTCTGTGCATTCAACTAACAGAGTTGAACCTTACTTTTGATGGAGCCGTTCTGAAACACTCTTTCTGTAGAAACTGCAATTGGACATGATAAGCGCTAAGAGGCCTACATTGGGAAAAAGAATATCTTCAAATAAAAACTACACAGATGCATTCTGTGAAACTTATTTCTGATCTGTAAATTCAGTTAACAGAGATAAAACATATTTTTGATTGAGCAGTTATGAAACACTCTTTTTGTAGAAAATGCAAGTGGAGATTCGGAGCGCTAAGAGGGTAATAGTGGAAAATGGAATGTCTTCAAATATAAACTACACAGAATCATTCGGTGAAACTTCTTTCTGATGTGTGCATTCAGCTAACAGAGTTAAACCATACTTTTGATTGAGCAGATCTGAACACTCTTTCTGTAGAAAATGCAACTGGACATTTGGAGCGCTAAGAGCGTAGTAGTGGAAAAAGGAATATATTCAAATATAAACTACACAGAAGCATTCTGTGAAACTTCTTTCTGATCTGAGCATTCAGCTAACAGAGTTAAACCATACTTTTGATTGAGCAGTTTTGAAACACTCTGTCTGTAGAAAATGCAACTGGACATTCGTAGCGCTAAGTGGGTAATAGTGGAAAAAAGAATATGTTCAAATATAAACTACACAGAAGCATTGTATGAAACATCTTTCTGTTCTGTGCATTCAACTAACAGAGTTGAACCTTACTTTTGATTGAGCCGTTCTGAAACACTCTTTCTGTAGAAACTGCAATTGGACATTCTGAGCGCTAGGAGGCCTATATTGGGAAAAAGAATGTCTACAAATAAAAACTACACAGAAGAATTGTGTGAAACGTCTTTCTGTTCTGTTTGTTCAACTAAAAGTGTTGAACCTTAGTTTTGATTGAGCCGTTCTGAAACACTCTTTCTGTAGAAAATGCAAGTGGAGATTCGGAGCGCTAAGAGGGTAATAGTGGAAAAAGGAATGTCTCCTAATATAAACTACACAGAATCATTCTGTGAAACTTCTTTCTGATCTGTGCATTCAGCTAACAGAGTTAAACCATACTTTTGATTGAGCAGATCTGAACACTCTTTCTGTAGAAAATGCAACTGGACATTTGGAGCGCTAAGAGAGTAGTAGTGGAAAAAGGAATATATTCAAATATAAACTACACAGAAGCATTCTGTGAAACTTCTTTCTGATCTGAGCATTCAGCTAACAGAGTTAAACCATACTTTTGATTGAGCAGTTTTGAAACACTCTGTCTGTAGAAAATGCAACTGGACATTCGTAGCGCTAAGTGGGTAATAGTGGAAAAAAGAATATGTTCAAATATAAACTACACAGAAGCATTGTATGAAACTTCTTTCTGTTCTGTGCATTCAACTAACAGAGTTGAACCTTACTTTTGATTGAGCCGTTCTGAAACACTCTTTCTGTAGAAACTGCAATTGGACATTCTGAGCGCTAGGAGGCCTATATTGGGAAAAAGAATGTCTACAAATAAAAACTACACAGAAGAATTGTGTGAAACGTCTTTCCGTTCTGTTTGTTCAACTAAAAGAGTTGAACCTTAGTTTTGATTGAGCCGTTCTGAAACACTCTTTCTGTAGAAAATGCAAGTGGAGATTCGGAGCGCTAAGAGGGTAATAGTGGAAAAAGGATTGTCTCCTAATATAAACTACACAGAATCATTCTGTGAAACTTCTTTCTGATCTGTGCATTCAGCTAACAGAGTTAAACCATACTTTTGATTGAGCAGATCTGAACACTCTTTCTGTAGAAAATGCAACTGGACATTTGGAGCGCTAAGAGAGTAGTAGTGGAAAAAGGAATATATTCAAATATAAACTACACAGAAGCATTCTGTGAAACTTCTTTCTGATCTGAGCATTCAGCTAACAGAGTTAAACCATACTTTTGATTGAGCAGTTTTGAAACACTCTGTCTGTAGAAAATGCAACTGGACATTCGTAGCGCTAAGTGGGTAATAGTGGAAAAAAGAATATGTTCAAATATAAACTACACAGAAGCATTGTATGAAACTTCTTTCTGTTCTGTGCATTCAACTAACAGAGTTGAACCTTACTTTTGATTGAGCCTTTCTGAAACACTCTTTCTGTAGAAACTGCAATTGGACATTCTGAGCGCTAAGAGGCCTCTATTGGGAAAATTAATATCTTCAAATAAAAACTACACAGAAGCATTTTGTGAAACTTATTTCTGATATGTTCATTAAGCTAACAGAGTTAAACCATACTTTTGATCGCGCAGTTCTGAACACTCTTTCTGTAGAAAATGCAAGTGGACATTCGGAGCGCTAAGAGGGTAATAGTGGAAAAAGGAATATATTCAAATATAAACTACACAGTAGCATTCTGTGAAAATTCTTTCTGTTCTGTGCATTCAACTAACAGAGTTGAACCTTACTTTTGATGGAGCCGTTCTGAAACACTCTTTCTGTAGAAACTGCAATTGGACATGATAAGCGCTAAGAGGCCTACATTGGGAAAAAGAATATCTTCAAATAAAAACTACACAGATGCATTCTGTGAAACTTATTTCTGATCTGTAAATTCAGTTAACAGAGATAAAACATATTTTTGATTGAGCAGTTATGAAACACTCTTTTTGTAGAAAATGCAAGTGGAGATTCGGAGCGCTAAGAGGGTAATAGTGGAAAATGGAATGTCTTCAAATATAAACTACACAGAATCATTCGGTGAAACTTCTTTCTGATGTGTGCATTCAGCTAACAGAGTTAAACCATACTTTTGATTGAGCAGATCTGAACACTCTTTCTGTAGAAAATGCAACTGGACATTTGGAGCGCTAAGAGCGTAGTAGTGGAAAAAGGAATATATTCAAATATAAACTACACAGAAGCATTCTGTGAAACTTCTTTCTGATCTGAGCATTCAGCTAACAGAGTTAAACCATACTTTTGATTGAGCAGTTTTGAAACACTCTGTCTGTAGAAAATGCAACTGGACATTCGTAGCGCTAAGTGGGTAATAGTGGAAAAAAGAATATGTTCAAATATAAACTACACAGAAGCATTGTATGAAACATCTTTCTGTTCTGTGCATTCAACTAACAGAGTTGAACCTTACTTTTGATTGAGCCGTTCTGAAACACTCTTTCTGTAGAAATTGCAATTGGACATTCTGAGCGCTAGGAGGCCTATATTGGGAAAAAGAATGTCTACAAATAAAAACTACACAGAAGAATTGTGTGAAACGTCTTTCTGTTCTGTTTGTTCAACTAAAAGTGTTGAACCTTAGTTTTGATTGAGCCGTTCTGAAACACTCTTTCTGTAGAAAATGCAAGTGGAGATTCGGAGCGCTAAGAGGGTAATAGTGGAAAAAGGAATGTCTCCTAATATAAACTACACAGAATCATTCTGTGAAACTTCTTTCTGATCTGTGCATTCAGCTAACAGAGTTAAACCATACTTTTGATTGAGCAGATCTGAACACTCTTTCTGTAGAAAATGCAACTGGACATTTGGAGCGCTAAGAGAGTAGTAGTGGAAAAAGGAATATATTCAAATATAAACTACACAGAAGCATTCTGTGAAACTTCTTTCTGATCTGAGCATTCAGCTAACAGAGTTAAACCATACTTTTGATTGAGCAGTTTTGAAACACTCTGTCTGTAGAAAATGCAACTGGACATTCGTAGCGCTAAGTGGGTAATAGTGGAAAAAAGAATATGTTCAAATATAAACTACACAGAAGCATTGTATGAAACTTCTTTCTGTTCTGTGCATTCAACTAACAGAGTTGAACCTTACTTTTGATTGAGCCGTTCTGAAACACTCTTTCTGTAGAAACTGCAATTGGACATTCTGAGCGCTAGGAGGCCTATATTGGGAAAAAGAATGTCTACAAATAAAAACTACACAGAAGAATTGTGTGAAACGTCTTTCCGTTCTGTTTGTTCAACTAAAAGAGTTGAACCTTAGTTTTGATTGAGCCGTTCTGAAACACTCTTTCTGTAGAAAATGCAAGTGGAGATTCGGAGCGCTAAGAGGGTAATAGTGGAAAAAGGATTGTCTCCTAATATAAACTACACAGAATCATTCTGTGAAACTTCTTTCTGATCTGTGCATTCAGCTAACAGAGTTAAACCATACTTTTGATTGAGCAGATCTGAACACTCTTTCTGTAGAAAATGCAACTGGACATTTGGAGCGCTAACAGAGTAGTAGTGGAAAAAGGAATATATTCAAATATAAACTACACAGAAGCATTCTGTGAAACTTCTTTCTGATCTGAGCATTCAGCTAACAGAGTTAAACCATACTTTTGATTGAGCAGTTTTGAAACACTCTGTCTGTAGAAAATGCAACTGGACATTCGTAGCGCTAAGTGGGTAATAGTGGAAAAAAGAATATGTTCAAATATAAACTACACAGAAGCATTGTATGAAACTTCTTTCTGTTCTGTGCATTCAACTAACAGAGTTGAACCTTACTTTTGATTGAGCCTTTCTGAAACACTCTTTCTGTAGAAACTGCAATTGGACATTCTGAGCGCTAAGAGGCCTCTATTGGGAAAATTAATATCTTCAAATAAAAACTACACAGAAGCATTTTGTGAAACTTATTTCTGATATGTTCATTAAGCTAACAGAGTTAAACCATACTTTTGATTGCGCAATTCTGAACACTCTTTCTGTAGAAAATGCAAGTGGACATTCGGAGCGCTAAGAGGGTAATAGTGGAAAAAGGAATATATTTAAATATAAACTACACAGTAGCATTCTGTGAAAATTCTTTCTGTTCTGTGCATTCAACTAACAGAGTTGAACCTTACTTTTGATTGAGCCATTCTGAAACTCTCTTTCTGTAGAAACTGCAATTGGACATGCTAAGCGCTAAGAGGCCTACATTGGGAAAAAGAATATCTTCAAATAAAAACTACACAGATGCATTCTGTGAAACTTATTTCTGATCTGTAAATTCAGTTAACAGAGATAAAACATATTTTTGATTGAGCAGTTATGAAACACTCTTTTTGTAGAAAATGCAAGTGGAGATTCGGAGCGCTAAGAGGGTAATAGTGGAAAAAGGAATGTCTTCAAATATAAACTACACAGAATCATTCGGTGAAACTTCCTTCTGATCTGTGCATTCAGCTAACAGAGTTAAACCATACTTTTGATTGAGCAGATCTGAACACTCTTTCTGTAGAAAATGCAACTGGACATTTGGAGCGCTAAGAGCGTAGTAGTGGAAAAAGGAATATATTCAAATATAAACTACACAGAAGCATTCTGTGAAACTTCTTTCTGATCTGAGCATTCAGCTAACAGAGTTAAACCATACTTTTGATTGAGCAGTTTTGAAACACTCTGTCTGTAGAAAATGCAACTGGACATTCGTAGCGCTAAGTGGATAATAGTGGAAAAAAGAATATGTTCAAATATAAACTACACAGAAGCATTGTATGAAACATCTTTCTGTTCTGTGCATTCAACTAACAGAGTTGAACCTTACTTTTGATTGAGCCGTTCTGAAACACTCTTTCTGTAGAAACTGCAATTGGACATTCTGAGCGCTAGGAGGCCTATATTGGGAAAAAGAATGTCTACAAATAAAAACTACACAGAAGAATTGTGTGAAACGTCTTTCTGTTCTGTTTGTTCAACTAAAAGAGTTGAACCTTAGTTTTGATTGAGCCGTTCTGAAACACTCTTTCTGTAGAAAATGCAAGTGGAGATTCGGAGCGCTAAGAGGGTAATAGTGGAAAAAGGAATGTCTCCTAATATAAACTACACAGAATCATTCTGTGAAACTTCTTTCTGATCTGTGCATTCAGCTAACAGAGTTAAACCATACTTTTGATTGAGCAGATCTGAACACTCTTTCTGTAGAAAATGCAACTGGACATTTGGAGCGCTAAGAGAGTAGTAGTGGAAAAAGGAATATATTCAAATATAAACTACACAGAAGCATTCTGTGAAACTTCTTTCTGATCTGAGCATTCAGCTAACAGAGTTAAACCATACTTTTGATTGAGCAGTTTTGAAACACTCTGTCTGTAGAAAATGCAACTGGACATTCGTAGCGCTAAGTGGGTAGTAGTGGAAAAAAGAATATGTTCAAATATAAACTACACAGAAGCATTGTATGAAACTTCTTTCTGTTCTGTGCATTCAACTAACAGAGTTGAACCTTACTTTTGATTGAGCCGTTCTGAAACACTCTTTCTGTAGAAACTGCAATTGGACATTCTGAGCGCTAGGAGGCCTATATTGGGAAAAAGAATGTCTACAAATAAAAACTACACAGAAGAATTGTGTGAAACGTCTTTCCGTTCTGTTTGTTCAACTAAAAGAGTTGAACCTTAGTTTTGATTGAGCCGTTCTGAAACACTCTTTCTGTAGAAAATGCAAGTGGAGATTCGGAGCGCTAAGAGGGTAATAGTGGAAAAAGGATTGTCTCCTAATATAAACTACACAGAATCATTCTGTGAAACTTCTTTCTGATCTGTGCATTCAGCTAACAGAGTTAAACCATACTTTTGATTGAGCAGATCTGAACACTCTTTCTGTAGAAAATGCAACTGGACATTTGGAGCGCTAAGAGAGTAGTAGTGGAAAAAGGAATATATTCAAATATAAACTACACAGAAGCATTCTGTGAAACTTCTTTCTGATCTGAGCATTCAGCTAACAGAGTTAAACCATACTTTTGATTGAGCAGTTTTGAAACACTCTGTCTGTAGAAAATGCAACTGGACATTCGTAGCGCTAAGTGGGTAATAGTGGAAAAAAGAATATGTTCAAATATAAACTACACAGAAGCATTGTATGAAACTTCTTTCTGTTCTGTGCATTCAACTAACAGAGTTGAACCTTACTTTTGATTGAGCCTTTCTGAAACACTCTTTCTGTAGAAACTGCAATTGGACATTCTGAGCGCTAAGAGGCCTCTATTGGGAAAATTAATATCTTCAAATAAAAACTACACAGAAGCATTTTGTGAAACTTATTTCTGATATGTTCATTAAGCTAACAGAGTTAAACCATACTTTTGATCGCGCAGTTCTGAACACTCTTTCTGTAGAAAATGCAAGTGGACATTCGGAGCGCTAAGAGGGTAATAGTGGAAAAAGGAATATATTCAAATATAAACTACACAGTAGCATTCTGTGAAAATTCTTTCTGTTCTGTGCATTCAACTAACAGAGTTGAACCTTACTTTTGATGGAGCCGTTCTGAAACACTCTTTCTGTAGAAACTGCAATTGGACATGATAAGCGCTAAGAGGCCTACATTGGGAAAAAGAATATCTTCAAATAAAAACTACACAGATGCATTCTGTGAAACTTATTTCTGATCTGTAAATTCAGTTAACAGAGATAAAACATATTTTTGATTGAGCAGTTATGAAACACACTTTTTGTAGAAAATGCAAGTGGAGATTCGGAGCGCTAAGAGGGTAATAGTGCAAAATGGAATGTCTTCAAATATAAACTACACAGAATCATTCGGTGAAACTTCTTTCTGATGTGTGCATTCAGCTAACAGAGTTAAACCATACTTTTGATTGAGCAGATCTGAACACTCTTTCTGTAGAAAATGCAACTGGACAATTGGAGCGCTAAGAGCGTAGTAGTGGAAAAAGGAATATATTCAAATATAAACTACACAGAAGCATTCTGTGAAACTTCTTTCTGATCTGAGCATTCAGCTAACAGAGTTAAACCATACTTTTGATTGAGCAGTTTTGAAACACTCTGTCTGTAGAAAATGCAACTGGACATTCGTAGCGCTAAGTGGGTAATAGTGGAAAAAAGAATATGTTCAAATATAAACTACACAGAAGCATTGTATGAAACATCTTTCTGTTCTGTGCATTCAACTAACAGAGTTGAACCTTACTTTTGATTGAGCCGTTCTGAAACACTCTTTCTGTAGAAACTGCAATTGGACATTCTGAGCGCTAGGAGGCCTATATTGGGAAAAAGAATGTCTACAAATAAAAACTACACAGAAGAATTGTGTGAAACTTCTTTCTGTTCTGTTTGTTTAACTAAAAGAGTTGAACCTTAGTTTTGATTGAGCCGTTCTGAAACATTCTTTCTGTAGAAAATGCAAGTGGAGATTCGGAGCGCTAAGAGGGTAATAGTGGAAAAAGGAATGTCTTCAAATATAAACTACACAGAATAATTCGGTGAAACTTCTTTCTGATCTGTGCATTCAGCTAACAGAGTTAAACCATACTTTTGATTGAGCAGATCTGAACACTCTTTCTGTGGAAAATGCAACTGGACTTTTGGAGCGCTAAGAGAGTAGTAGTGGAAAAAGGAATATATTCAAATATAAACTACACAGAAGCATTCTGTGAAACTTCTTTCTGATCTGAGCATTCAGCTAACAGAGTTAAACCATACTTTTGATTGAGCAGTTTTGAAACACTCTGTCTGTAGAAAATGCAACTGGACATTCGTAGCGCTAAGTGGGTAATAGTGGAAAAAAGAATATGTTCAAATATAAACTACACAGAAGCATTGTATGAAACATCTTTCTGTTCTGTGCATTCAACTAACAGAGTTGAACCTTACTTTTGATTGAGCCGTTCTGAAACACTCTTTCTGTAGAAACTGCAATTGGACATTCTGAGCGCTAGGAGGCCTATATTGGGAAAAAGAATGTCTACAAATAAAAACTACACAGAAGAATTGTGTGAAACGTCTTTCTGTTCTGTTTGTTCAACTAAAAGAGTTGAACCTTAGTTTTGATTGAGCCGTTCTGAAACACTCTTTCTATAGAAAATGCAAGTGGAGATTCGGAGCGCTAAGAGGGTAATAGTGGAAAAAGGAATGTCTCCTAATATAAACTACACAGAATCATTCTGTGAAACTTCTTTCTGATCTGTGCATTCAGCTAACAGAGTTAAACCATACTTTTGATTGAGCAGATCTGAACACTCTTTCTGTAGAAAATGCAACTGGACATTTGGAGCGCTAAGAGAGTAGTAGTGGAAAAAGGAATATATTCAAATATAAACTACACAGAAGCATTCTGTGAAACTTTTTTCTGATCTGAGCATTCAGCTAACAGAGTTAAACCATACTTTTGATTGAGCAGTTTTGAAACACTCTGTCTGTAGAAAATGCAACTGGACATTCGTAGCGCTAAGTGGGTAATAGTGGAAAAAAGAATATGTTCAAATATGAACTACGCAGAAGCATTGTATGAAACTTCTTTCTGTTCTGTGCATTCAACTAACAGAGTTGAACCTTACTTTTGATTGAGCCTTTCTGAAACACTCTTTCTGTAGAAACTGCAATTGGACATTCTGAGCGCTAAGAGGCCTCTATTGGGAAAATTAATATCTTCAAATAAAAACTACACAGAAGCATTTTGTGAAACTTATTTCTGATATGTTCATTAAGCTAACAGAGTTAAACCATACTTTTGATTGCGCAGTTCTGAACACTCTTTCTGTAGAAAATGCAAGTGGACATTCGGAGCGCTAAGAGGGTAATAGTGGAAAAAGGAATGTCTTCAAATATAAACTACACAGAATAATTCGGTGAAACTTCTTTCTGATCTGTGCATTCAGCTAACAGAGTTAAACCATACTTTTGATTGAGCAGATCTGAACACTCTTTCTGTGGAAAATGCAACTGGACTTTTGGAGTGCTAAGAGAGTAGTAGTGGAAAAAGGAATATATTCAAATATAAACTACACAGAAGCATTCTGTGAAACTTCTTTCTGATCTGAGCATTCAGCTAACAGAGTTAAACCATACTTTTGATTGAGCAGTTTTGAAACACTCTGTCTGTAGAAAATGCAACTGGACATTCGTAGCGCTAAGTGGGTAATAGTGGAAAAAAGAATATGTTCAAATACAAACTACACAGAAGCATTGTATGAAACTACTTTCTGTTCTGTGCATTCAACTAACAGAGTTGAACCTTACATTTGATTGAGCCTTTCTGAAACACTCTTTCTGTAGAAACTGCAATTGGACATTCTGAGCGCTAAGAGGCCTCTATTGGGAAAAATAATATCTTCAAATAAAAACCACACAGAAGCATTGTGTGAAACTTATTTCTGATATCTTCATTAAGCTAACAGAGTTAAACCATACTTTTGATTGTGCAATTCTGAACACTCTTTCTGTAGAAAATGCAAGTGGACATTCGGAGCGCTAAGAGGGTAATAGTGGAAAAAGGAATATATTTAAATATAAACTACACAGTAGCATTCTGTGAAAATTCTTTCTGTTCTGTGCATTCAACTAACAGAGTTGAACCTTACTTTTGATTGAGCCGTTCTGAAACTCTCTTTCTGTAGAAACTGCAATTGGACATGCTAAGCGCTAAGAGGCCTACATTGGGAAAAACAATATCTTCAAATAAAAACTACACAGATGAATTCTGTGAAACTTATTTCTGATCTGTAAATTCAGTTAACAGAGATAAAACATATTTTTGATTGAGCAGTTATGAAACACTCTTTTTGTAGAAAATGCAAGTGGAGATTCGGAGCGCTAAGAGGGTAATAGTGGAAAAAGGAATGTCTTCAAATATAAACTACACAGAATCATTCGGTGAAACTTCTTTCTGATGTGTGCATTCAGCTAACAGAGTTAAACCATACTTTTGATTGAGCAGTTTTGAAACACTCTGTCTGTAGAAAATGCAACTGGACATTCGTAGCGCTAAGTGGGTAATAGTGGAAAAAAGAATATGTTCAAATATAAACTACACAGAAGCATTGTATGAAACTTCTTTCTGTTCTGTGCATTCAACTAACAGAGTTGAACCTTAATTTTGATTGAGCCGTTCTGAAACACTCTTTCTGTAGAAACTGCAATTGGACATTCTGAGCGCTAGGAGGCCTATATTGGGAAAAAGAATGTCTACAAATAAAAACTACACAGAAGAATTGTGTGAAACTTCTTTCTGTTCTGTTTGTTTAACTAAAAGAGTTGAACCTTAGTTTTGATTGAGCCGTTCTGAAACATTCTTTCTGTAGAAAATGCAAGTGGAGATTCGGAGCGCTAAGAGGGTAATAGTGGAAAAAGGAATGTCTTCAAATATAAACTACACAGAATAATTCGGTGAAACTTCTTTCTGATCTGTGCATTCAGCTAACAGAGTTAAACCATACTTTTGATTGAGCAGATCTGAACACTCTTTCTGTGGAAAATGCAACTGGACTTTTGGAGCGCTAAGAGAGTAGTAGTGGAAAAAGGAATATATTCAAATATAAACTACACAGAAGCATTCTGTGAAACTTCTTTCTGATCTGAGCATTCAGCTAACAGAGTTAAACCATAATTTTGATTGAGCAGTTTTGAAACACTCTGTCTGTAGAAAATGCAACTGGACATTCGTAGCGCTAAGTGGGTAATAGTGGAAAAAAGAATATGTTCAAATACAAACTACACAGAAGCATTGTATGAAACTACTTTCTGTTCTGTGCATTCAACTAACAGAGTTGAACCTTACATTTGATTGAGCCTTTCTGAAACACTGTTTCTGTAGAAACTGCAATTGGACATTCTGAGCGCTAAGAGGCCTCTATTGGGAAAAATAATATCTTCAAATAAAAACCACACAGAAGCATTGTGTGAAACTTATTTCTGATATCTTCATTAAGCTAACAGAGTTAAACCATACTTTTGATTGCGCAATTCTGAACACTCTTTCTGTAGAAAATGCAAGTGGACATTCGGAGCGCTAAGAGGGTAATAGTGGAAAAAGGAATATATTTAAATATAAACTACACAGTAGCATTCTGTGAAAATTCTTTCTGTTCTGTGCATTCAACTAACAGAGTTGAACCTTACTTTTGATTGAGCCGTTCTGAAACTCTCTTTCTGTAGAAACTGCAATTGGACATGCTAAGCGCTAAGAGGCCTACATTGGGAAAAAGAATATCTTCAAATAAAAACTACACAGATGAATTCTGTGAAACTTATTTCTGATCTGTAAATTCAGTTAACAGAGATAAAACATATTTTTGATTGAGCAGTTATGAAACACTCTTTTTGTAGAAAATGCAAGTGGAAATTCGGAGCGCTAAGAGGGTAATAGTGGAAAAAGGAATGTCTTCAAATATAAACTACACAGAATCATTCGGTGAAACTTCTTTCTGATGTGTGCATTCAGCTAACAGAGTTAAACCATACTTTTGATTGAGCAGATCTGAACACTCTTTCTGTAGAAAATGCAACTGGACATTTTGAGCGCTAAGAGCGTAGTAGTGGAAAAAGGAATATATTCAAATATAAACTACACAGAAGCATTCTGTGAAACTTCTTTCTGATCTGAGCATTCAGCTAACAGAGTTAAACCATACTTTTGATTGAGCAGTTTTGAAACACTCTGTCTGTAGAAAATGCAACTGGACATTCGTAGCGCTAAGTGGGTAATAGTGGAAAAAAGAATATGTTCAAATATAAACTACACAGAAGCATTGTATGAAACTTCTTTCTGTTCTGTGCATTCAACTAACAGAGTTGAACCTTACTTTTGATTGAGCCGTTCTGAAACACTCTTTCTGTAGAAACTGCAATTGGACATTCTGACCGCTAGGAGGCCTATATTGGGAAAAAGAATGTCTACAAATAAAAACTACACAGAAGAATTGTGTGAAACTTCTTTCTGTTCTGTTTGTTTAACTAAAAGAGTTGAACCTTAGTTTTGATTGAACCGTTCTGAAACATTCTTTCTGTAGAAAATGCAAGTGGAGATTCGGAGCGCTAAGAGGGTAATAGTGGAAAAAGGAATGTCTTCAAATATAAACTACACAGAATAATTCGGTGAAACTTCTTTCTGATCTGTGCATTCAGCTAACAGAGTTAAACCATACTTTTGATTGAGCAGATCTGAACACTCTTTCTGTGGAAAATGCAACTGGACTTTTGGAGCGCTAAGAGAGTAGTAGTGGAAAAAGGAATATATTCAAATATAAACTACACAGAAGCATTCTGTGAAACTTCTTTCTGATCTGAGCATTCAGCTAACAGAGTTAAACCATACTTTTGATTGAGCAGTTTTGAAACACTCTGTCTGTAGAAAATGCAACTGGACATTCGTAGCGCTAAGTGGGTAATAGTGGAAAAAAGAATATGTTCAAATACAAACTACACAGAAGCATTGTATGAAACTACTTTCTGTTCTGTGCATTCAACTAACAGAGTTGAACCTTACATTTGATTGAGCCTTTCTGAAACACTCTTTCTGTAGAAACTGCAATTGGACATTCTGAGCGCTAAGAGGCCTCTATTGGGAAAAATAATATCTTCAAATAAAAACCACACAGAAGCATTGTGTGAAACTTATTTCTGATATCTTCATTAAGCTAACAGAGTTAAACCATACTTTTGATTGCGCAATTCTGAACACTCTTTCTGTAGAAAATGCAAGTGGACATTCGGAGCGCTAAGAGGGTAATAGTGGAAAAAGGAATATATTTAAATATAAACTACACAGTAGCATTCTGTGAAAATTCTTTCTGTTCTGTGCATTCAACTAACAGAGTTGAACCTTACTTTTGATTGAGCCATTCTGAAACTCTCTTTCTGTAGAAACTGCAATTGGACATGCTAAGCGCTAAGAGGCCTACATTGGGAAAAAGAATATCTTCAAATAAAAACTACACAGATGAATTCTGTGAAACTTATTTCTGATCTGTAAATTCAGTTAACAGAGATAAAACATATTTTTGATTGAGCAGTTATGAAACACTCTTTTTGTAGAAAATGCAAGTGGAGATTCGGAGCGCTAAGAGGGTAATAGTGGAAAAAGGAATGTCTTCAAATATAAACTACACAGAATCATTCGGTGAAACTTCTTTCTGATGTGTGCATTCAGCTAACAGAGTTAAACCATACTTTTGATTGAGCAGATCTGAACACTCTTTCTGTAGAAAATGCAACTGGACATTTTGAGCGCTAAGAGCGTAGTAGTGGAAAAAGGAATATATTCAAATATAAACTACACAGAAGCATTCTGTGAAACTTCTTTCTGATCTGAGCATTCAGCTAACAGAGTTAAACCATACTTTTGATTGAGCAGTTTTGAAACACTCTGTCTGTAGAAAATGCAACTGGACATTCGTAGCGCTAAGTGGGTAATAGTGGAAAAAAGAATATGTTCAAATATAAACTACACAGAAGCATTGTATGAAACTTCTTTCTGTTCTGTGCATTCAACTAACAGAGTTGAACCTTACTTTTGATTGAGCCGTTCTGAAACACTCTTTCTGTAGAAACTGCAATTGGACATTCTGAGCGCTAGGAGGCCTATATTGGGAAAAAGAATGTCTACAAATAAAAACTACACAGAAGAATTGTGTGAAACTTCTTTCTGTTCTGTTTGTTTAACTAAAAGAGTTGAACCTTAGTTTTGATTGAGCCGTTCTGAAACATTCTTTCTGTAGAAAATGCAAGTGGAGATTCGGAGCGCTAAGAGGGTAATAGTGGAAAAAGGAATGTCTTCAAATATAAACTACACAGAATAATTCGGTGAAACTTCTTTCTGATCTGTGCATTCAGCTAACAGAGTTAAACCATACTTTTGATTGAGCAGATCTGAACACTCTTTCTGTGGAAAATGCAACTGGACTTTTGGAGCGCTAAGAGAGTAGTAGTGGAAAAAGGAATATATTCAAATATAAACTACACAGAAGCATTCTGTGAAACTTCTTTCTGATCTGAGCATTCAGCTAACAGAGTTAAACCATACTTTTGATTGAGCAGTTTTGAAACACTCTGTCTGTAGAAAATGCAACTGGACATTCGTAGCGCTAAGTGGGTAATAGTGGAAAAAAGAATATGTTCAAATATAAACTACACAGAAGCATTGTATGAAACAACTTTCTGTTCTGTGCATTCAACTAACAGAGTTGAACCTTACTTTTGATTGAGCCGTTCTGAAACACTCTTTCTGTAGAAACTGCAATTGGACATTCTGAGCGCTAGGAGGCCTATATTGGGAAAAAGAATGTCTACAAATAAAAACTACACAGAAGAATTGTGTGAAACGTCTTTCTGTTCTGTTTGTTCAACTAAAAGAGTTGAACCTTAGTTTTGATTGAGCCGTTCTGAAACACTCTTTCTGTAGAAAATGCAAGTGGAGATTCGGAGCGCTAAGAGGGTAATAGTGGAAAAAGGAATGTCTCCTAATATAAACTACACAGAATCATTCTGTGAAACTTCTTTCTGATCTGTGCATTCAGCTAACAGAGTTAAACCATACTTTTGATTGAGCAGATCTGAACACTCTTTCTGTAGAAAATGCAACTGGACATTTGGAGCGCTAAGAGAGTAGTAGTGGAAAAAGGAATATATTCAAATATAAACTACACAGAAGCATTCTGTGAAACTTTTTTCTGATCTGAGCATTCAGCTAACAGAGTTAAACCATACTTTTGATTGAGCAGTTTTGAAACACTCTGTCTGTAGAAAATGCAACTGGACATTCGTAGCGCTAAGTGGGTAATAGTGGAAAAAAGAATATGTTCAAATATGAACTACACAGAAGCATTGTATGAAACTTCTTTCTGTTCTGTGCATTCAACTAACAGAGTTGAACCTTACTTTTGATTGAGCCTTTCTGAAACACTCTTTCTGTAGAAACTGCAATTGGACATTCTGAGCGCTAAGAGGCCTCTATTGGGAAAATTAATATCTTCAAATAAAAACTACACAGAAGCATTTTGTGAAACTTATTTCTGATATGTTCATTAAGCTAACAGAGTTAAACCATACTTTTGATTGCGCAGTTCTGAACACTCTTTCTGTAGAAAATGCAAGTGGACATTCGGAGCGCTAAGAGGGTAATAGTGGAAAAAGGAATATATTCAAATATAAACTACACAGTAGCATTCTGTGAAAATTCTTTCTGTTCTGTGCATTCAACTAACAGAGTTGAACCTTACTTTTGATGGAGCCGTTCTGAAACACTCTTTCTGTAGAAACTGCAATTGGACATGCTAAGCGCTAAGAGGCCTACATTGGGAAAAAGAATATCTTCAAATAAAAACTACACAGATGAATTCTGTGAAACTTATTTCTGATCTGTAAATTCAGTTAACAGAGATAAAACATATTTTTGATTGAGCAGTTATGAAACACTGTTTTTGTAGAAAATGCAAGTGGAGATTCGGAGCGCTAAGAGGGTAATAGTGGAAAAAGGAATGTCTTCAAATATAAACTACACAGAATCATTCGGTGAAACTTCTTTCTGATGTGTGCATTCAGCTAACAGAGTTAAACCATACTTTTGATTGAGCAGATCTGAACACTCTTTCTGTAGAAAATGCAACTGGACATTTTGAGCGCTAAGAGCGTAGTAGTGGAAAAAGGAATATATTCAAATATAAACTACACAGAAGCATTCTGTGAAACTTCTTTCTGATCTGAGCATTCAGCTAACAGAGTTAAACCATACTTTTGATTGAGCAGTTTTGAAACACTCTGTCTGTAGAAAATGCAACTGGACATTCGTAGCGCTAAGTGGGTAATAGTGGAAAAAAGAATATGTTCAAATATAAACTACACAGAAGCATTGTATGAAACTTCTTTCTGTTCTGTGCATTCAACTAACAGAGTTGAACCTTACTTTTGATTGAGCCGTTCTGAAACACTCTTTCTGTAGAAACTGCAATTGGACATTCTGAGCGCTAGGAGGCCTATATTGGGAAAAAGAATGTCTACAAATAAAAACTACACAGAAGAATTGTGTGAAACTTCTTTCTGTTCTGTTTGTTTAACTAAAAGAGTTGAACCTTAGTTTTGATTGAGCCGTTCTGAAACATTCTTTCTGTAGAAAATGCAAGTGGAGATTCGGAGCGCTAAGAGGGTAATAGTGGAAAAAGGAATGTCTTCAAATATAAACTACACAGAATAATTCGGTGAAACTTCTTTCTGATCTGTGCATTCAGCTAACAGAGTTAAACCATACTTTTGATTGAGCAGATCTGAACACTCTTTCTGTGGAAAATGCAACTGGACTTTTGGAGCGCTAAGAGAGTAGTAGTGGAAAAAGGAATATATTCAAATATAAACTACACAGAAGCATTCTGTGAAACTTCTTTCTGATCTGAGCATTCAGCTAACAGAGTTAAACCATACTTTTGATTGAGCAGTTTTGAAACACTCTGTCTGTAGAAAATGCAACTGGACATTCGTAGCGCTAAGTGGGTAATAGTGGAAAAAAGAATATGTTCAAATACAAACTACACAGAAGCATTGTATGAAACTACTTTCTGTTCTGTGCATTCAACTAACAGAGTTGAACCTTATATTTGATTGAGCCTTTCTGAAACACTCTTTCTGTAGAAACTGCAATTGGACATTCTGAGCGCTAAGAGGCCTCTATTGGGAAAAATAATATCTTCAAATAAAAACCACACAGAAGCATTGTGTGAAACTTATTTCTGATATCTTCATTAAGCTAACAGAGTTAAACCATACTTTTGATTGCGCAATTCTGAACACTCTTTCTGTAGAAAATGCAAGTGGACATTCGGAGCGCTAAGAGGGTAATAGTGGAAAAAGGAATATATTTAAATATAAACTACACAGTAGCATTCTGTGAAAATTCTTTCTGTTCTGTGCATTCAACTAACAGAGTTGAACCTTACTTTTGATTGAGCCATTCTGAAACTCTCTTTCTGTAGAAACTGCAATTGGACATGCTAAGCGCTAAGAGGCCTACATTGGGAAAAAGAATATCTTCAAATAAAAACTACACAGATGAATTCTGTGAAACTTATTTCTGATCTGTAAATTCAGTTAACAGAGATAAAACATATTTTTGATTGAGCAGTTATGAAACACTCTTTTTGTAGAAAATGCAAGAGGAGATTCGGAGCGCTAAGAGGGTAATAGTGGAAAAAGGAATGTCTTCAAATATAAACTACACAGAATCATTCGGTGAAACTTCTTTCTGATGTGTGCATTCAGCTAACAGAGTTAAACCATACTTTTGATTGAGCAGATCTGAACACTCTTTCTGTAGAAAATGCAACTGGACATTTTGAGCGCTAAGAGCGTAGTAGTGGAAAAAGGAATATATTCAAATATAAACTACACAGAAGCATTCTGTGAAACTTCTTTCTGATCTGAGCATTCAGCTAACAGAGTTAAACCATACTTTTGATTGAGCAGTTTTGAAACACTCTGTCTGTAGAAAATGCAACTGGACATTCGTAGCGCTAAGTGGGTAATAGTGGAAAAAAGAATATGTTCAAATATAAACTACACAGAAGCATTGTATGAAACTTCTTTCTGTTCTGTGCATTCAACTAACAGAGTTGAACCTTACTTTTGATTGAGCCGTTCTGAAACACTCTTTCTGTAGAAACTACAATTGGACATTCTGAGCGCTAGGAGGCCTATATTGGGAAAAAGAATGTCTACAAATAAAAACTACACAGAAGAATTGTGTGAAACTTCTTTCTGTTCTGTTTGTTTAACTAAAAGAGTTGAACCTTAGTTTTGATTGAGCCGTTCTGAAACATTCTTTCTGTAGAAAATGCAAGTGGAGATTCGGAGCGCTAAGAGGGTAATAGTGGAAAAAGGAATGTCTTCAAATATAAACTACACAGAATAATTCGGTGAAACTTCTTTCTGATCTGTGCATTCAGCTAACAGAGTTAAACCATACTTTTGATTGAGCAGATCTGAACACTCTTTCTGTGGAAAATGCAACTGGACTTTTGGAGCGCTAAGAGAGTAGTAGTGGAAAAAGGAATATATTCAAATATAAACTACACAGAAGCATTCTGTGAAACTTCTTTCTGATCTGAGCATTCAGCTAACAGAGTTAAACCATACTTTTGATTGAGCAGTTTTGAAACACTCTGTCTGTAGAAAATGCAACTGGACATTCGTAGCGCTAAGTGGGTAATAGTGGAAAAAAGAATATGTTCAAATATAAACTACACAGAAGCATTGTATGAAACATCTTTCTGTTCTGTGCATTCAACTAACAGAGTTGAACCTTACTTTTGATTGAGCCGTTCTGAAACACTCTTTCTGTAGAAACTGCAATTGGACATTCTGAGCGCTAGGAGGCCTATATTGGGAAAAAGAATGTCTACAAATAAAAACTACACAGAAGAATTGTGTGAAACGTCTTTCTGTTCTGTTTGTTCAACTAAAAGAGTTGAACCTTAGTTTTGATTGAGCCGTTCTGAAACACTCTTTCTGTAGAAAATGCAAGTGGAGATTCGGAGCGCTAAGAGGGTAATAGTGGAAAAAGGAATGTCTCCTAATATAAACTACACAGAATCATTCTGTGAAACTTCTTTCTGATCTGTGCATTCAGCTAACAGAGTTAAACCATACTTTTGATTGAGCAGATCTGAACACTCTTTCTGTAGAAAATGCAACTGGACATTTGGAGCGCTAAGAGAGTAGTAGTGGAAAAAGGAATATATTCAAATATAAACTACACAGAAGCATTCTGTGAAACTTTTTTCTGATCTGAGCATTCAGCTAACAGAGTTAAACCATACTTTTGATTGAGCAGTTTTGAAACACTCTGTCTGTAGAAAATGCAACTGGACATTCGTAGCGCTAAGTGGGTAATAGTGGAAAAAAGAATATGTTCAAATATGAACTACACAGAAGCATTGTATGAAACTTCTTTCTGATCTGTGCATTCAACTAACAGAGTTGAACCTTACTTTTGATTGAGCCTTTCTGAAACACTCTTTCTGTAGAAACTGCAATTGGACATTCTGAGCGCTAAGAGGCCTCTATTGGGAAAATTAATATCTTCAAATAAAAACTACACAGAAGCATTTTGTGAAACTTATTTCTGATATGTTCATTAAGCTAACAGAGTTAAACCATACTTTTGATTGCGCAGTTCTGAACACTCTTTCTGTAGAAAATGCAAGTGGACATTCGGAGCGCTAAGAGGGTAATAGTGGAAAAAGGAATATATTCAAATATAAACTACACAGTAGCATTCTGTGAAAATTCTTTCTGTTCTGTGCATTCAACTAACAGAGTTGAACCTTACTTTTGATGGAGCCGTTCTGAAACACTCTTTCTGTAGAAACTGCAATTGGACATGCTAAGCGCTAAGAGGCCTACATTGGGAAAAAGAATATCTTCAAATAAAAACTACACAGATGAATTCTGTGAAACTTATTTCTGATCTGTAAATTCAGTTAACAGAGATAAAACATATTTTTGATTGAGCAGTTATGAAACACTGTTTTTGTAGAAAATGCAAGTGGAGATTCGGAGCGCTAAGAGGGTAATAGTGGAAAAAGGAATGTCTTCAAATATAAACTACACAGAATCATTCGGTGAAACTTCTTTCTGATGTGTGCATTCAGCTAACAGAGTTAAACCATACTTTTGATTGAGCAGATCTGAACACTCTTTCTGTAGAAAATGCAACTGGACATTTTGAGCGCTAAGAGCGTAGTAGTGGAAAAAGGAATATATTCAAATATAAACTACACAGAAGCATTCTGTGAAACTTCTTTCTGATCTGAGCATTCAGCTAACAGAGTTAAACCATACTTTTGATTGAGCAGTTTTGAAACACTCTGTCTGTAGAAAATGCAACTGGACATTCGTAGCGCTAAGTGGGTAATAGTGGAAAAAAGAATATGTTCAAATATAAACTACACAGAAGCATTGTATGAAACTTCTTTCTGTTCTGTGCATTCAACTAACAGAGTTGAACCTTACTTTTGATTGAGCCGTTCTGAAACACTCTTTCTGTAGAAACTGCAATTGGACATTCTGAGCGCTAGGAGGCCTATATTGGGAAAAAGAATGTCTACAAATAAAAACTACACAGAAGAATTGTGTGAAACTTCTTTCTGTTCTGTTTGTTTAACTAAAAGAGTTGAACCTTAGTTTTGATTGAGCCGTTCTGAAACATTCTTTCTGTAGAAAATGCAAGTGGAGATTCGGAGCGCTAAGAGGGTAATAGTGGAAAAAGGAATGTCTTCAAATATAAACTACACAGAATAATTCGGTGAAACTTCTTTCTGATCTGTGCATTCAGCTAACAGAGTTAAACCATACTTTTGATTGAGCAGATCTGAACACTCTTTCTGTGGAAAATGCAACTGGACTTTTGGAGCGCTAAGAGAGTAGTAGTGGAAAAAGGAATATATTCAAATATAAACTACACAGAAGCATTCTGTGAAACTTCTTTCTGATCTGAGCATTCAGCTAACAGAGTTAAACCATACTTTTGATTGAGCAGTTTTGAAACACTCTGTCTGTAGAAAATGCAACTGGACATTCGTAGCGCTAAGTGGGTAATAGTGGAAAAAAGAATATGTTCAAATACAAACTACACAGAAGCATTGTATGAAACTACTTTCTGTTCTGTGCATTCAACTAACAGAGTTGAACCTTACATTTGATTGAGCCTTTCTGAAACACTCTTTCTGTAGAAACTGCAATTGGACATTCTGAGCGCTAAGAGGCCTCTATTGGGAAAAATAATATCTTCAAATAAAAACCACACAGAAGCATTGTGTGAAACTTATTTCTGATATCTTCATTAAGCTAACAGAGTTAAACCATACTTTTGATTGCGCAATTCTGAACACTCTTTCTGTAGAAAATGCAAGTGGACATTCGGAGCGCTAAGAGGGTAATAGTGGAAAAAGGAATATATTTAAATATAAACTACACAGTAGCATTCTGTGAAAATTCTTTCTGTTCTGTGCATTCAACTAACAGAGTTGAACCTTACTTTTGATTGAGCCATTCTGAAACTCTCTTTCTGTAGAAACTGCAATTGGACATGCTAAGCGCTAAGAGGCCTACATTGGGAAAAAAATATCTTCAAATAAAAACTACACAGATGCATTCTGTGAAACTTATTTCTGATCTGTAAATTCAGTTAACAGAGATAAAACATATTTTTGATTGAGCAGTTATGAAACACTCTTTTTGTAGAAAATGCAAGTGGAGATTCGGAGCGCTAAGAGGGTAATAGTGGAAAAAGGAATGTCTTCAAATATAAACTACACAGAATCATTCGGTGAAACTTCTTTCTGATGTGTGCATTCAGCTAACAGAGTTAAACCATACTTTTGATTGAGCAGATCTGAACACTCTTTCTGTAGAAAATGCAACTGGACATTTGGAGCGCTAAGAGCGTAGTAGTGGAAAAAGGAATATATTCAAATATAAACTACACAGAAGCATTCTGTGAAACTTCTTTCTGATCTGAGCATTCAGCTAACAGAGTTAAACCATACTTTTGATTGAGCAGTTTTGAAACACTCTGTCTGTAGAAAATGCAACTGGACATTCGTAGCGCTAAGTGGGTAATAGTGGAAAAAAGAATATGTTCAAATATGAACTACACAGAAGCATTGTATGAAACTTCTTTCTGTTCTGTGCATTCAACTAACAGAGTTGAACCTTACTTTTGATTGAGCCTTTCTGAAACACTCTTTCTGTAGAAACTGCAATTGGACATTCTGAGCGCTAAGAGGCCTCTATTGGGAAAATTAATATCTTCAAATAAAAACTACACAGAAGCATTTTGTGAAACTTATTTCTGATATGTTCATTAAGCTAACAGAGTTAAACCATACTTTTGATTGCGCAGTTCTGAACACTCTTTCTGTAGAAAATGCAAGTGGACATTCGGAGCGCTAAGAGGGTAATAGTGGAAAAAGGAATATATTCAAATATAAACTACACAGTAGCATTCTGTGAAAATTCTTTCTGTTCTGTGCATTCAACTAACAGAGTTGAACCTTACTTTTGATGGAGCCGTTCTGAAACACTCTTTCTGTAGAAACTGCAATTGGACATGCTAAGCGCTAAGAGGCCTACATTGGGAAAAAGAATATCTTCAAATAAAAACTACACAGATGAATTCTGTGAAACTTATTTCTGATCTGTAAATTCAGTTAACAGAGATAAAACATATTTTTGATTGAGCAGTTATGAAACACTGTTTTTGTAGAAAATGCAAGTGGAGATTCGGAGCGCTAAGAGGGTAATAGTGGAAAAAGGAATGTCTTCAAATATAAACTACACAGAATCATTCGGTGAAACTTCTTTCTGATGTGTGCATTCAGCTAACAGAGTTAAACCATACTTTTGATTGAGCAGATCTGAACACTCTTTCTGTAGAAAATGCAAACTGGACATTTTGAGCGCTAAGAGCGTAGTAGTGGAAAAAGGAATATATTCAAATATAAACTACACAGAAGCATTCTGTGAAACTTCTTTCTGATCTGAGCATTCAGCTAACAGAGTTAAACCATACTTTTGATTGAGCAGTTTTGAAACACTCTGTCTGTAGAAAATGCAACTGGACATTCGTAGCGCTAAGTGGGTAATAGTGGAAAAAAGAATATGTTCAAATATAAACTACACAGAAGCATTGTATGAAACTTCTTTCTGTTCTGTGCATTCAACTAACAGAGTTGAACCTTACTTTTGATTGAGCCGTTCTGAAACACTCTTTCTGTAGAAACTGCAATTGGACATTCTGAGCGCTAGGAGGCCTATATTGGGAAAAAGAATGTCTACAAATAAAAACTACACAGAAGAATTGTGTGAAACTTCTTTCTGTTCTGTTTGTTTAACTAAAAGAGTTGAACCTTAGTTTTGATTGAGCCGTTCTGAAACATTCTTTCTGTAGAAAATGCAAGTGGAGATTCGGAGCGCTAAGAGGGTAATAGTGGAAAAAGTAATGTCTTCAAATATAAACTACACAGAATAATTCGGTGAAACTTCTTTCTGATCTGTGCATTCAGCTAACAGAGTTAAACCATACTTTTGATTGAGCAGATCTGAACACTCTTTCTGTGGAAAATGCAACTGGACTTTTGGAGCGCTAAGAGAGTAGTAGTGGAAAAAGGAATATATTCAAATATAAACTACACAGAAGCATTCTGTGAAACTTCTTTCTGATCTGAGCATTCAGCTAACAGAGTTAAACCATACTTTTGATTGAGCAGTTTTGAAACACTCTGTCTGTAGAAAATGCAACTGGACATTCGTAGCGCTAAGTGGGTAATAGTGGAAAAAAGAATATGTTCAAATACAAACTACACAGAAGCATTGTATGAAACTACTTTCTGTTCTGTGCATTCAACTAACAGAGTTGAACCTTACATTTGATTGAGCCTTTCTGAAACACTCTTTCTGTAGAAACTGCAATTGGACATTCTGAGCGCTAAGAGGCCTCTATTGGGAAAAATAATATCTTCAAATAAAAACCACACAGAAGCATTGTGTGAAACTTATTTCTGATATCTTCATTAAGCTAACAGAGTTAAACCATACTTTTGATTGCGCAATTCTGAACACTCTTTCTGTAGAAAATGCAAGTGGACATTCGGAGCGCTAAGAGGGTAATAGTGGAAAAAGGAATATATTTAAATATAAACTACACAGTAGCATTCTGTGAAAATTCTTTCTGTTCTGTGCATTCAACTAACAGAGTTGAACCTTACTTTTGATTGAGCCATTCTGAAACTCTCTTTCTGTAGAAACTGCAATTGGACATGCTAAGCGCTAAGAGGCCTACATTGGGAAAAAGAATATCTTCAAATAAAAACTACACAGATGAATTCTGTGAAACTTATTTCTGATCTGTAAATTCAGTTAACAGAGATAAAACATATTTTTGATTGAGCAGTTATGAAACACTCTTTTTGTAGAAAATGCAAGTGGAGATTCGGAGCGCTAAGAGGGTAATAGTGGGAAAAGGAATGTCTTCAAATATAAACTACACAGAATCATTCGGTGAAACTTCTTTCTGATGTGTGCATTCAGCTAACAGAGTTAAACCATACTTTTGATTGAGCAGATCTGAACACTCTTTCTGTAGAAAATGCAACTGGACATTTTGAGCGCTAAGAGCGTAGTAGTGGAAAAAGGAATATATTCAAATATAAACTACACAGAAGCATTCTGTGAAACTTCTTTCTGATCTGAGCATTCAGCTAACAGAGTTAAACCATACTTTTGATTGAGCAGTTTTGAAACACTCTGTCTGTAGAAAATGCAACTGGACATTCGTAGCGCTAAGTGGGTAATAGTGGAAAAAAGAATATGTTCAAATATAAACTACACAGAAGCATTGTATGAAACTTCTTTCTGTTCTGTGCATTCAACTAACAGAGTTGAACCTTACTTTTGATTGAGCCGTTCTGAAACACTCTTTCTGTAGAAACTACAATTGGACATTCTGAGCGCTAGGAGGCCTATATTGGGAAAAAGAATGTCTACAAATAAAAACTACACAGAAGAATTGTGTGAAACTTCTTTCTGTTCTGTTTGTTTAACTAAAAGAGTTGAACCTTAGTTTTGATTGAGCCGTTCTGAAACATTCTTTCTGTAGAAAATGCAAGTGGAGATTCGGAGCGCTAAGAGGGTAATAGTGGAAAAAGGAATGTCTTCAAATATAAACTACACAGAATAATTCGGTGAAACTTCTTTCTGATCTGTGCATTCAGCTAACAGAGTTAAACCATACTTTTGATTGAGCAGATCTGAACACTCTTTCTGTGGAAAATGCAACTGGACTTTTGGAGCGCTAAGAGAGTAGTAGTGGAAAAAGGAATATATTCAAATATAAACTACACAGAAGCATTCTGTGAAACTTCTTTCTGATCTGAGCATTCAGCTCACAGAGTTAAACCATACTTTTGATTGAGCAGTTTTGAAACACTCTGTCTGTAGAAAATGCAACTGGACATTCGTAGCGCTAAGTGGGTAATAGTGGAAAAAAGAATATGTTCAAATATAAACTACACAGAAGCATTGTATGAAACATCTTTCTGTTCTGTGCATTCAACTAACAGAGTTGAACCTTACTTTTGATTGAGCCGTTCTGAAACACTCTTTCTGTAGAAACTGCAATTGGACATTCTGAGCGCTAGGAGGCCTATATTGGGAAAAAGAATGTCTACAAATAAAAACTACACAGAAGAATTGTGTGAAACGTCTTTCTGTTCTGTTTGTTCAACTAAAAGAGTTGAACCTTAGTTTTGATTGAGCCGTTCTGAAACACTCTTTCTGTAGAAAATGCAAGTGGAGATTCGGAGCGCTAAGAGGGTAATAGTGGAAAAAGGAATGTCTCCTAATATAAACTACACAGAATCATTCTGTGAAACTTCTTTCTGATCTGTGCATTCAGCTAACAGAGTTAAACCATACTTTTGATTGAGCAGATCTGAACACTCTTTCTGTAGAAAATGCAACTGGACATTTGGAGCGCTAAGAGAGTAGTAGTGGAAAAAGGAATATATTCAAATATAAACTACACAGAAGCATTCTGTGAAACTTTTTTCTGATCTGAGCATTCAGCTAACAGAGTTAAACCATACTTTTGATTGAGCAGTTTTGAAACACTCTGTCTGTAGAAAATGCAACTGGACATTCGTAGCGCTAAGTGGGTAATAGTGGAAAAAAGAATATGTTCAAATATGAACTACACAGAAGCATTGTATGAAACTTCTTTCTGTTCTGTGCATTCAACTAACAGAGTTGAACCTTACTTTTGATTGAGCCTTTCTGAAACACTCTTTCTGTAGAAACTGCAATTGGACATTCTGAGCGCTAAGAGGCCTCTATTGGGAAAATTAATATCTTCAAATAAAAACTACACAGAAGCATTTTGTGAAACTTATTTCTGATATGTTCATTAAGCTAACAGAGTTAAACCATACTTTTGATTGCGCAGTTCTGAACACTCTTTCTGTAGAAAATGCAAGTGGACATTCGGAGCGCTAAGAGGGTAATAGTGGAAAAAGGAATATATTCAAATATAAACTACACAGTAGCATTCTGTGAAAATTCTTTCTGTTCTGTGCATTCAACTAACAGAGTTGAACCTTACTTTTGATGGAGCCGTTCTGAAACACTCTTTCTGTAGAAACTGCAATTGGACATGCTAAGCGCTAAGAGGCCTACATTGGGAAAAAGAATATCTTCAAATAAAAACTACACAGATGAATTCTGTGAAACTTATTTCTGATCTGTAAATTCAGTTAACAGAGATAAAACATATTTTTGATTGAGCAGTTATGAAACACTCTTTTTGTAGAAAATGCAAGTGGAGATTCGGAGCGCTAAGAGGGTAATAGTGGAAAAAGGAATGTCTTCAAATATAAACTACACAGAATCATTCGGTGAAACTTCTTTCTGATGTGTGCATTCAGCTAACAGAGTTAAACCATACTTTTGATTGAGCAGATCTGAACACTCTTTCTGTAGAAAATGCAACTGGACATTTTGAGCGCTAAGAGCGTAGTAGTGGAAAAAGGAATATATTCAAATATAAACTACACAGAAGCATTCTGTGAAACTTCTTTCTGATCTGAGCATTCAGCTAACAGAGTTAAACCATACTTTTGATTGAGCAGTTTTGAAACACTCTGTCTGTAGAAAATGCAACTGGACATTCGTAGCGCTAAGTGGGTAATAGTGGAAAAAAGAATATGTTCAAATATAAACTACACAGAAGCATTGTATGAAACTTCTTTCTGTTCTGTGCATTCAACTAACAGAGTTGAACCTTACTTTTGATTGAGCCGTTCTGAAACACTCTTTCTGTAGAAACTGCAATTGGACATTCTGAGCGCTAGGAGGCCTATATTGGGAAAAAGAATGTCTACAAATAAAAACTACACAGAAGAATTGTGTGAAACTTCTTTCTGTTCTGTTTGTTTAACTAAAAGAGTTGAACCTTAGTTTTGATTGAGCCGTTCTGAAACATTCTTTCTGTAGAAAATGCAAGTGGAGATTCGGAGCGCTAAGAGGGTAATAGTGGAAAAAGGAATGTCTTCAAATATAAACTACACAGAATAATTCGGTGAAACTTCTTTCTGATCTGTGCATTCAGCTAACAGAGTTAAACCATACTTTTGATTGAGCAGATCTGAACACTCTTTCTGTGGAAAATGCAACTGGACTTTTGGAGCGCTAAGAGAGTAGTAGTGGAAAAAGGAATATATTCAAATATAAACTACACAGAAGCATTCTGTGAAACTTCTTTCTGATCTGAGCATTCAGCTAACAGAGTTAAACCATACTTTTGATTGAGCAGTTTTGAAACACTCTGTCTGTAGAAAATGCAACTGGACATTCGTAGCGCTAAGTGGGTAATAGTGGAAAAAAGAATATGTTCAAATACAAACTACACAGAAGCATCGTATGAAACTACTTTCTGTTCTGTGCATTCAACTAACAGAGTTGAACCTTACATTTGATTGAGCCTTTCTGAAACACTCTTTCTGTAGAAACTGCAATTGGACATTCTGAGCGCTAAGAGGCCTCTATTGGGAAAAATAATATCTTCAAATAAAAACCACACAGAAGCATTGTGTGAAACTTATTTCTGATATCTTCATTAAGCTAACAGAGTTAAACCATACTTTTGATTGCGCAATTCTGAACACTCTTTCTGTAGAAAATGCAAGTGGACATTCGGAGCGCTAAGAGGGTAATAGTGGAAAAAGGAATATATTTAAATATAAACTACACAGTAGCATTCTGTGAAAATTCTTTCTGTTCTGTGCATTCAACTAACAGAGTTGAACCTTACTTTTGATTGAGCCATTCTGAAACTCTCTTTCTGTAGAAACTGCAATTGGACATGCTAAGCGCTAAGAGGCCTACATTGGGAAAAAGAATATCTTCAAATAAAAACTACACAGATGCATTCTGTGAAACTTATTTCTGATCTGTAAATTCAGTTAACAGAGATAAAACATATTTTTGATTGAGCAGTTATGAAACACTCTTTTTGTAGAAAATGCAAGTGGAGATTCGGAGCGCTAAGAGGGTAATAGTGGAAAAAGGAATGTCTTCAAATATAAACTACACAGAATCATTCGGTGAAACTTCTTTCTGATGTGTGCATTCAGCTAACAGAGTTAAACCATACTTTTGATTGAGCAGATCTGAACACTCTTTCTGTAGAAAATGCAACTGGACATTTTGAGCGCTAAGAGCGTAGTAGTGGAAAAAGGAATATATTCAAATATAAACTACACAGAAGCATTCTGTGAAACTTCTTTCTGATCTGAGCATTCAGCTAACAGAGTTAAACCATACTTTTGATTGAGCAGTTTTGAAACACTCTGTCTGTAGAAAATGCAACTGGACATTCGTAGCGCTAAGTGGGTAATAGTGGAAAAAAGAATATGTTCAAATATAAACTACACAGAAGCATTGTATGAAACTTCTTTCTGTTCTGTGCATTCAACTAACAGAGTTGAACCTTACTTTTGATTGAGCCGTTCTGAAACACTCTTTCTGTAGAAACTGCAATTGGACATTCTGAGCGCTAGGAGGCCTATATTGGGAAAAAGAATGTCTACAAATAAAAACTACACAGAAGAATTGTGTGAAACTTCTTTCTGTTCTGTTTGTTTAACTAAAAGAGTTGAACCTTAGTTTTGATTGAGCCGTTCTGAAACATTCTTTCTGTAGAAAATGCAAGTGGAGATTCGGAGCGCTAAGAGGGTAATAGTGGAAAAAGGAATGTCTTCAAATATAAACTACACAGAATAATTCGGTGAAACTTCTTTCTGATCTGTGCATTCAGCTAACAGAGTTAAACCATACTTTTGATTGAGCAGATCTGAACACTCTTTCTGTGGAAAATGCAACTGGACTTTTGGAGCGCTAAGAGAGTAGTAGTGGAAAAAGGAATATATTCAAATATAAACTACACAGAAGCATTCTGTGAAACTTCTTTCTGATCTGAGCATTCAGCTAACAGAGTTAAACCATACTTTTGATTGAGCAGTTTTGAAACACTCTGTCTGTAGAAAATGCAACTGGACATTCGTAGCGCTAAGTGGGTAATAGTGGAAAAAAGAATATGTTCAAATACAAACTACACAGAAGCATTGTATGAAACTACTTTCTGTTCTGTGCATTCAACTAACAGAGTTGAACCTTACATTTGATTGAGCCTTTCTGAAACACTCTTTCTGTAGAAACTGCAATTGGACATTCTGAGCGCTAAGAGGCCTCTATTGGGAAAAATAATATCTTCAAATAAAAACCACACAGAAGCATTGTGTGAAACTTATTTCTGATATCTTCATTAAGCTAACAGAGTTAAACCATACTTTTGATTGCGCAATTCTGAACACTCTTTCTGTAGAAAATGCAAGTGGACATTCGGAGCGCTAAGAGGGTAATAGTGGAAAAAGGAATATATTTAAATATAAACTACACAGTAGCATTCTGTGAAAATTCTTTCTGTTCTGTGCATTCAACTAACAGAGTTGAACCTTACTTTTGATTGAGCCATTCTGAAACTCTCTTTCTGTAGAAACTGCAATTGGACATGCTAAGCGCTAAGAGGCCTACATTGGGAAAAAGAATATCTTCAAATAAAAACTACACAGATGAATTCTGTGAAACTTATTTCTGATCTGTAAATTCAGTTAACAGAGATAAAACATATTTTTGATTGAGCAGTTATGAAACACTCTTTTTGTAGAAAATGCAAGTGGAGATTCGGAGCGCTAAGAGGGTAATAGTGGAAAAAGGAATGTCTTCAAATATAAACTACACAGAATCATTCGGTGAAACTTCTTTCTGATGTGTGCATTCAGCTAACAGAGTTAAACCATACTTTTGATTGAGCAGATCTGAACACTCTTTCTGTAGAAAATGCAACTGGACATTTTGAGCGCTAAGAGCGTAGTAGTGGAAAAAGGAATATATTCAAATATAAACTACACAGAAGCATTCTGTGAAACTTCTTTCTGATCTGAGCATTCAGCTAACAGAGTTAAACCATACTTTTGATTGAGCAGTTTTGAAACACTCTGTCTGTAGAAAATGCAACTGGACATTCGTAGCGCTAAGTGGGTAATAGTGGAAAAAAGAATATGTTCAAATATAAACTACACAGAAGCATTGTATGAAACTTCTTTCTGTTCTGTGCATTCAACTAACAGAGTTGAACCTTACTTTTGATTGAGCCGTTCTGAAACACTCTTTCTGTAGAAACTACAATTGGACATTCTGAGCGCTAGGAGGCCTATATTGGGAAAAAGAATGTCTACAAATAAAAACTACACAGAAGAATTGTGTGAAACTTCTTTCTGTTCTGTTTGTTTAACTAAAAGAGTTGAACCTTAGTTTTGATTGAGCCGTTCTGAAACATTCTTTCTGTAGAAAATGCAAGTGGAGATTCGGAGCGCTAAGAGGGTAATAGTGGAAAAAGGAATGTCTTCAAATATAAACTACACAGAATAATTCGGTGAAACTTCTTTCTGATCTGTGCATTCAGCTAACAGAGTTAAACCATACTTTTGATTGAGCAGATCTGAACACTCTTTCTGTGGAAAATGCAACTGGACTTTTGGAGCGCTAAGAGAGTAGTAGTGGAAAAAGGAATATATTCAAATATAAACTACACAGAAGCATTCTGTGAAACTTCTTTCTGATCTGAGCATTCAGCTAACAGAGTTAAACCATACTTTTGATTGAGCAGTTTTGAAACACTCTGTCTGTAGAAAATGCAACTGGACATTCGTAGCGCTAAGTGGGTAATAGTGGAAAAAAGAATATGTTCAAATATAAACTACACAGAAGCATTGTATGAAACATCTTTCTGTTCTGTGCATTCAACTAACAGAGTTGAACCTTACTTTTGATTGAGCCGTTCTGAAACACTCTTTCTGTAGAAACTGCAATTGGACATTCTGAGCGCTAGGAGGCCTATATTGGGAAAAAGAATGTCTACAAATAAAAACTACACAGAAGAATTGTGTGAAACGTCTTTCTGTTCTGTTTGTTCAACTAAAAGAGTTGAACCTTAGTTTTGATTGAGCCGTTCTGAAACACTCTTTCTGTAGAAAATGCAAGTGGAGATTCGGAGCGCTAAGAGGGTAATAGTGGAAAAAGGAATGTCTCCTAATATAAACTACACAGAATCATTCTGTGAAACTTCTTTCTGATCTGTGCATTCAGCTAACAGAGTTAAACCATACTTTTGATTGAGCAGATCTGAACACTCTTTCTGTAGAAAATGCAACTGGACATTTGGAGCGCTAAGAGAGTAGTAGTGGAAAAAGAAATATATTCAAATATAAACTACACAGAAGCATTCTGTGAAACTTTTTTCTGATCTGAGCATTCAGCTAACAGAGTTAAACCATACTTTTGATTGAGCAGTTTTGAAACACTCTGTCTGTAGAAAATGCAACTGGACATTCGTAGCGCTAAGTGGGTAATAGTGGAAAAAAGAATATGTTCAAATATGAACTACACAGAAGCATTGTATGAAACTTCTTTCTGTTCTGTGCATTCAACTAACAGAGTTGAACCTTACTTTTGATTGAGCCTTTCTGAAACACTCTTTCTGTAGAAACTGCAATTGGACATTCTGAGCGCTAAGAGGCCTCTATTGGGAAAATTAATATCTTCAAATAAAAACTACACAGAAGCATTTTGTGAAACTTATTTCTGATATGTTCATTAAGCTAACAGAGTTAAACCATACTTTTGATTGCGCAGTTCTAAACACTCTTTCTGTAGAAAATGCAAGTGGACATTCGGAGCGCTAAGAGGGTAATAGTGGAAAAAGGAATATATTCAAATATAAACTACACAGTAGCATTCTGTGAAAATTCTTTCTGTTCTGTGCATTCAACTAACAGAGTTGAACCTTACTTTTGATGGAGCCGTTCTGAAACACTCTTTCTGTAGAAACTGCAATTGGACATGCTAAGCGCTAAGAGGCCTACATTGGGAAAAAGAATATCTTCAAATAAAAACTACACAGATGAATTCTGTGAAACTTATTTCTGATCTGTAAATTCAGTTAACAGAGATAAAACATATTTTTGATTGAGCAGTTATGAAACACTCTTTTTGTAGAAAATGCAAGTGGAGATTCGGAGCGCTAAGAGGGTAATAGTGGAAAAAGGAATGTCTTCAAATATAAACTACACAGAATCATTCGGTGAAACTTCTTTCTGATGTGTGCATTCAGCTAACAGAGTTAAACCATAGTTTTGATTGAGCAGATCTGAACACTCTTTCTGTAGAAAATGCAACTGGACATTTTGAGCGCTAAGAGCGTAGTAGTGGAAAAAGGAATATATTCAAATATAAACTACACAGAAGCATTCTGTGAAACTTCTTTCTGATCTGAGCATTCAGCTAACAGAGTTAAACCATACTTTTGATTGAGCAGTTTTGAAACACTCTGTCTGTAGAAAATGCAACTGGACATTCGTAGCGCTAAGTGGGTAATAGTGGAAAAAAGAATATGTTCAAATATAAACTACACAGAAGCATTGTATGAAACTTCTTTCTGTTCTGTGCATTCAACTAACAGAGTTGAACCTTACTTTTGATTGAGCCGTTCTGAAACACTCTTTCTGTAGAAACTGCAATTGGACATTCTGAGCGCTAGGAGGCCTATATTGGGAAAAAGAATGTCTACAAATAAAAACTACACAGAAGAATTGTGTGAAACTTCTTTCTGTTCTGTTTGTTTAACTAAAAGAGTTGAACCTTAGTTTTGATTGAGCCGTTCTGAAACATTCTTTCTGTAGAAAATGCAAGTGGAGATTCGGAGCGCTAAGAGGGTAATAGTGGAAAAAGGAATGTCTTCAAATATAAACTACACAGAATAATTCGGTGAAACTTCTTTCTGATCTGTGCATTCAGCTAACAGAGTTAAACCATACTTTTGATTGAGCAGATCTGAACACTCTTTCTGTGGAAAATGCAACTGGACTTTTGGAGCGCTAAGAGAGTAGTAGTGGAAAAAGGAATATATTCAAATATAAACTACACAGAAGCATTCTGTGAAACTTCTTTCTGATCTGAGCATTCAGCTAACAGAGTTAAACCATACTTTTGATTGAGCAGTTTTGAAACACTCTGTCTGTAGAAAATGCAACTGGACATTCGTAGCGCTAAGTGGGTAATAGTGGAAAAAAGAATATGTTCAAATACAAACTACACAGAAGCATTGTATGAAACTACTTTCTGTTCTGTGCATTCAACTAACAGAGTTGAACCTTACATTTGATTGAGCCTTTCTGAAACACTCTTTCTGTAGAAACTGCAATTGGACATTCTGAGCGCTAAGAGGCCTCTATTGGGAAAAATAATATCTTCAAATAAAAACCACACAGAAGCATTGTGTGAAACTTATTTCTGATATCTTCATTAAGCTAACAGAGTTAAACCATACTTTTGATTGCGCAATTCTGAACACTCTTTCTGTAGAAAATGCAAGTGGACATTCGGAGCGCTAAGAGGGTAATAGTGGAAAAAGGAATATATTTAAATATAAACTACACAGTAGCATTCTGTGAAAATTCTTTCTGTTCTGTGCATTCAACTAACAGAGTTGAACCTTACTTTTGATTGAGCCATTCTGAAACTCTCTTTCTGTAGAAACTGCAATTGGACATGCTAAGCGCTAAGAGGCCTACATTGGGAAAAAGAATATCTTCAAATAAAAACTACACAGATGCATTCTGTGAAACTTATTTCTGATCTGTAAATTCAGTTAACAGAGATAAAACATATTTTTGATTGAGCAGTTATGAAACACTCTTTTTGTAGAAAATGCAAGTGGAGATTCGGAGCGCTAAGAGGGTAATAGTGGAAAAAGGAATGTCTTCAAATATAAACTACACAGAATCATTCGGTGAAACTTCTTTCTGATGTGTGCATTCAGCTAACAGAGTTAAACCATACTTTTGATTGAGCAGATCTGAACACTCTTTCTGTAGAAAATGCAACTGGACATTTGGAGGGCTAAGAGCGTAGTAGTGGAAAAAGGAATATATTCAAATATAAACTACACAGAAGCATTCTGTGAAACTTCTTTCTGATCTGAGCATTCAGCTAACAGAGTTAAACCATACTTTTGATTGAGCAGTTTTGAAACACTCTGTCTGTAGAAAATGCAACTGGACATTCGTAGCGCTAAGTGGGTAATAGTGGAAAAAAGAATATGTTCAAATATAAACTACACAGAAGCATTGTATGAAATTTCTTTCTGTTCTGTGCATTCAACTAACAGAGTTGAACCTTACTTTTGAATGAGCCGTTCTGAAACACTCTTTCTGTAGAAACTGCAATTGGAAATTCTGAGCGCTAGGAGGCCTATATTGGGAAAAAGAATGTCTACAAATAAAAACTACACAGAAGAATTGTGTGAAACTTCTTTCTGTTCTGTTTGTTCAACTAAAAGAGTTGAACCTTAGTTTTGATTGAGCCGTTCTGAAACACTCTTTCTGTAGAAACTGCAATTGGACATTCTGAGCGCTAAGAGGACTCTATTGGGAAAAATAATATCTTCAAATAAAAACTACACAGAAGCATTTTGTGAAACTTATTTCTGATATGTTTATTAAGCTAACAGAGTTAAACCATACTTTTGATTGCGCAGTTCTGAACACTCTTTCTGTAGAAAATGCAAGTGGACATTCGGAGCGCTAAGAGGGTAATAGTGGAAAAAGGAATATATTCAAATATAAACTACACAGTAGCATTCTGTGAAAATTCTTTCTGTTCTGTGCATTCAACTAACAGAGTTGAACCTTACTTTTGATTGAGCCGTTCTGAAACACTCTTTCTGTAGAAACAGCAATTGGACATGCTAAGCGCTAAGAGGCCTACATTGGGAAAAAGAATATCTTCAAATAAAAACTACACAGATGCATTCTGTGAAACTTATTTCTGATCTGTAAATTCAGTTAACAGAGATAAAACATATTTTTGATTGAGCAGTTATGAAACACTCTTTTTGTTGAAAATGCAAGTGGAGATTCGGAGCGCTAAGAGGGTAATAGTGGAAAAAGGAATGTCTTCAAATATAAACTACACAGAATCATTCGGTGAAACTTTTTGTGATCTGTGCATTCAGCTAACAGAGTTAAACCATACTTTTGATTGAGCAGATCTGAACACTCTTTCTGTAGAAAATGCAACTGGACATTTTGAGCGCTAAGAGCGTAGTAGTGGAAAAAGGAATATATTCAAATATAAACTACACAGAAGCATTCTGTGAAACTTCTTTCTGATCTGAGCATTCAGCTAACAGAGTTAAACCATACTTTTGATTGAGCAGTTTTGAAACACTCTGTCTGTAGAAAATGCAACTGGACATTCGTAGCGCTAAGTGGGTAATAGTGGAAAAAAGAATATGTTCAAATATAAACTACACAGAAGCATTGTATGAAACTTCTTTCTGTTCTGTGCATTCAACTAACAGAGTTGAACCTTACTTTTGATTGAGCCGTTCTGAAACACTCTTTCTGTAGAAACTGCAATTGGACATTCTGAGCGCTAAGAGGCCTATATTGGGAAAAAGAATGTCTACAAATAAAAACTACACAGAAGAATTGTGTGAAACTTCTTTCTGTTCTGTTTGTTCAACTAAAAGAGTTGAAACTTAGTTTTGATTGAGCCGTTCTGAAACACTCTTTCTGTAGAAAATGCAAGTGGAGATTCGGAGCGCTAAGAGGGTAATAGTGGAAAAAGGAATGTCTCCAAATATAAACTACACAGAATCATTCTGTAAAATTTCTTTCTGATCTGTGCATTCAGCTAACAGAGTTAAACCATACTTTTGATTGAGCAGATCTGAACACTCTTTCTGTAGAAAATGCAACTGGACATTTGGAGCGCTAAGAGAGTAGTAGTGGAAAAAGGAATATATTCAAATATAAACTACACAGAAGCATTCTGTGAAACTTCTTTCTCATCTGAGCATTCAGCTAACAGAGTTAAACCATACTTTTGATTGAGCAGTTTTGAAACACTCTGTCTGTAGAAAATGCAACTGGACATTCGTAGCGCTAAGTTGGTAATAGTGGAAAAAAATATGTTCAAATATAAACTACACAGAAGCATTGTATGAAACTTCTTTCTGTTCTGTGCATTCAACTAACAGAGCTGAACCTTACTTTTGATTGAGCCTTTCTGAAACACTCTTTCTGTAGAAACTGCAATTGGACATTCTGAGCGCTAAGAGGCCTCTATTGGGAAAAATAATAACTTCAAATAAAAACTACACAGAAGCATTGTGTGAAACTTATTTCTGATATGTTCATTAAGCTAACAGAGTTAAACCATACTTTTGATTGCGCAGTTCTGAACACTCTTTCTGTAGAAAATGCAAGTGGACATTCGGAGCGCTAATAGGGTAATAGTGGAAAAAGGAATATATTCAAATATAAACTACACAGTAGCATTCTGTGAAAATTCTTTCTGTTCTGTGCATTCAACTAACAGAGTTGAACCTTACTTTTGATTGAGCCGTTCTGAAACACTCTTTCTGTAGAAACTGCAATTGGACATGCTAAGCGCTAAGAGGCCTACATTGGGAAAAAGAATATCTTCAAATAAAAACTACACAGATGCATTCTGTGAAACTTATTTCTGATCTGTAAATTCAGTTAACAGAGATAAAACATATTTTTGATTGAGCAATTATGAAACACTCTTTTTGTAGAAAATGCAAGTGGAGATTCGGAGCGCTAAGAGGGTAATAGTGGAAAAAGGAATGTCTTCAAATATAAACTACACAGAATCATTCGGTGAAACTTCTTTCTGATCTGTGCATTCAGCTAACAGAGTTAAACCATAATTTTGATTGAGCAGATCTGAACACTCTTTCTGTAGAAAATGCAACTGGACATTTGGAGCGCTAAGAGCGTAGTAGTGGAAAAAGGAATATATTCAAATATAAACTACACAGAAGCATTCTGTGAAACTTCTTTCTGATCTGAGCATTCAGCTAACAGAGTTAAACCATACTTTTGATTGAGCAGTTTTGAAACACTCTGTCTGTAGAAAATGCAACTGGACATTCGTAGCGCTAAGTGGGTAATAGTGGAAAAAAGAATATGTTCAAATATAAACTACACAGAAGCATTGTATGAAACTTCTTTCTGTTCTGTGCATTCAACTAACAGAGTTGAATCTTACTTTTGATTGAGCCGTTCTGAAACACTCTTTCTGTAGAAACTGCAATTGGACATTCTGAGCGCTAAGAGGCCTATATTGGGAAAAAGAATGTCTACAAATAAAAACTACACAGAAGAATTGTGTGAAACTTCTTTCTGTTCTGTTTGTTCAACTAAAAGAGTTGAACCTTAGTTTTGATTGAGACGTTCTGAAACACTCTTTCTGTAGAAAATGCAAGTGGAGATTCGGAGCGCTAAGAGGGTAATAGTGGAAAAAGGAATGTCTCCAAATATAAACTACACAGAATCATTCTGTGAAACTTCTTTCTGGTCTGTGCATTCAGCTAACAGAGTTAAACCATACTTTTGATTGAGCAGATCTGAACACTCTTTCTGTAGAAAATGCAACTGGACATTTGGAGCGCTAAGAGAGTAGTAGTGGAAAAAGGAATATATTCAAATATAAACTACACAGAAGCATTCTGTGAAACTTCTTTCTGATCTGAGCATTCAGCTAACAGAGTTAAACCATACTTTTGATTGAGCAGTTTTGAAACACTCTGTCTGTAGAAAATGCAACTGGACATTCGTAGCGCTAAGTGGGTAAAAGTGGAAAAAAGAATATGTTCAAATATAAACTACACAGAAGCATTGTATGAAACTTCTTTCTGTTCTGTGCATTCAACTAACAGAGTTGAACCTTACTTTTGATTGAGCCTTTCTGAAACACTCTTTCTGTAGAAACTGCAATTGGACATTCTGAGCGCTAAGAGGCCTATATTGGGAAAAATAATATCTTCAAATAAAAACTACACAGAAGCATTGTGTGAAACTTATTTCTGATATGTTCATTAAGCTAACAGAGTTAAACCATACTTTTCATTGCGCAGTTCTGAACACTCTTTCTGTAGAAAATGCAAGTGGACATTCGGAGCGCTCAGAGGGTAATAGTGGAAAAAGGAATATATTCAAATATAAACTACACAGTAGCATTCTGTGAAAATTCTTTCTGTTCTGTGCATTCAACTAAAAGAGTTGAACCTTACTTTTGATTGAGCCGTTCTGAAACACTCTTTCTGTAGAAACAGCAATTGGACATGCTAAGCGCTAAGAGGCCTACATTGGGAAAAAGAATATCTTCAAATAAAAACTACACAGATGCATTCTGTGAAACTTATTTCTGATCTGTAAATTCAGTTAACAGAGATAAAACATATTTTTGATTGAGCAGTTATGAAACACTCTTTTTGTTGAAAATGCAAGTGGAGATTCGGAGCGCTAAGAGGGTAATAGTGGAAAAAGGAATGTCTTCAAATATAAACTACACAGAATCATTCGGTGAAACTTTTTGTGATCTGTGCATTCAGCTAACAGAGTTAAACCATACTTTTGATTGAGCAGATCTGAACACTCTTTCTGTAGAAAATGCAACTGGACATTTGGAGCGCTAAGAGCGTAGTAGTGGAAAAAGGAATATATTCAAATATAAACTACACAGAAGCATTCTGTGAAACTTCTTTCTGATCTGAGCATTCAGCTAACAGAGTTAAACCATACTTTTGATTGAGCAGTTTTGAAACACTCTGTCTGTAGAAAATGCAACTGGACATTCGTAGCGCTAAGTGGGTAATAGTGGAAAAAAGAATATGTTCAAATATAAACTACACAGAAGCATTGTATGAAACTTCTTTCTGTTCTGTGCATTCAACTAACAGAGTTGAACCTTACTTTTGATTGAGCCGTTCTGAAACACTCTTTCTGTAGAAACTGCAATTGGACATTCTGAGCGCTAAGAGGCCTATATTGGGAAAAAGAATGTCTACAAATAAAAACTACACAGAAGAATTGTGTGAAACTTCTTTCTGTTCTGTTTGTTCAACTAAAAGAGTTGAAACTTAGTTTTGATGGAGCCGTTCTGAAACACTCTTTCTGTAGAAAATGCAAGTGGAGATTCGGAGCGCTAAGAGGGTAATAGTGGAAAAAGGAATGTCTCCAAATATAAACTACACAGAATCATTCTGTAAAATTTCTTTCTGATCTGTGCATTCAGCTAACAGAGTTAAACCATACTTTTGATTGAGCAGATCTGAACACTCTTTCTGTAGAAAATGCAACTGGACATTTGGAGCGCTAAGAGAGTAGTAGTGGAAAAAGGAATATATTCAAATATAAACTACACAGAAGCATTCTGTGAAACTTCTTTCTCATCTGAGCATTCAGCTAACAGAGTTAAACCATACTTTTGATTGAGCAGTTTTGAAACACTCTGTCTGTAGAAAATGCAACTGGACATTCGTAGCGCTAAGTTGGTAATAGTGGAAAAAAGAATATGTTCAAATATAAACTACACAGAAGCATTGTATGAAACTTCTTTCTGTTCTGTGCATTCAACTAACAGAGTTGAACCTTACTTTTGATTGAGCCTTTCTGAAACACTCTTTCTGTAGAAACTGCAATTGGACATTCTGAGCGCTAAGAGGCCTCTATTGGGAAAAATAATAACTTCAAATAAAAACTACACAGAAGCATTGTGTGAAACTTATTTCTGATATGTTCATTAAGCTAACAGAGTTAAACCATACTTTTGATTGCGCAGTTCTGAACACTCTTTCTGTAGAAAATGCAAGTGGACATTCGGAGCGCTAAGAGGGTAATAGTGGAAAAAGGAATATATTCAAATATAAACTACACAGTAGCATTCTGTGAAAATTCTTTCTGTTCTGTGCATTCAACTAACAGAGTTGAACCTTACTTTTGATTGAGCCGTTCTGAAACACTCTTTCTGTAGAAACTGCAATTGGACATGCTAAGCGCTAAGAGGCCTACATTGGGAAAAAGAATATCTTCAAATAAAAACTACACAGATGCATTCTGTGAAACTTATTTCTGATCTGTAAATTCAGTTAACAGAGATAAAACATATTTTTGATTGAGCAATTATGAAACACTCTTTTTGTAGAAAATGCAAGTGGAGATTCGGAGCGCTAAGGGGGTAATAGTGGAAAAAGGAATGTCTTCAAATATAAACTACACAGAATCATTCGGTGAAACTTCTTTCTGATCTGTGCATTCAGCTAACAGAGTTAAACCATAATTTTGATTGAGCAGATCTGAACACTCTTTCTGTAGAAAATGCAACTGGACATTTGGAGCGCTAAGAGCGTAGTAGTGGAAAAAGGAATATATTCAAATATAAACTACACAGAAGCATTCTGTGAAACTTCTTTCTGATCTGAGCATTCAGCTAACAGAGTTAAACCATACTTTTGATTGAGCAGTTTTGAAACACTCTGTCTGTAGAAAATGCAACTGGACATTCGTAGCGCTAAGTGGGTAATAGTGGAAAAAAGAATATGTTCAAATATAAACTACACAGAAGCATTGTATGAAACTTCTTTCTGTTCTGTGCATTCAACTAACAGAGTTGAATCTTACTTTTGATTGAGCCGTTCTGAAACACTCTTTCTGTAGAAACTGCAATTGGACATTCTGAGCGCTAAGAGGCCTATATTGGGAAAAAGAATGTCTACAAATAAAAACTACACAGAAGAATTGTGTGAAACTTCTTTCTGTTCTGTTTGTTCAACTAAAAGAGTTGAACCTTAGTTTTGATTGAGACGTTCTGAAACACTCTTTCTGTAGAAAATGCAAGTGGAGATTCGGAGCGCTAAGAGGTTAATAGTGGAAAAAGGAATGTCTCCAAATATAAACTACACAGAATCTTTCTGTGAAACTTCTTTCTGATCTGTGCATTCAGCTAACAGAGTTAAACCATACTTTTGATTGAGCAGATCTGAACACTCTGTCTGTAGAAAATGCAACTGGACATTTGGAGCGCTAAGAGAGTAGTAGTGGAAAAAGGAATATATTCAAATATAAACTACACAGAAGCATTCTGTGAAACTTCTTTCTGATCTGAGCATTCAGCTAACAGAGTTAAACCATACTTTTGATTGAGCAGTTTTGAAACACTCTGTCTGTAGAAAATGCAACTGGACATTCGTAGCGCTAAGTGGGTAACAGTGGAAAAAAGAATATGTTCAAATATAAACTACACAGAAGCATTGTATGAAACTTCTTTCTGTTCTGTGCATTCAACTAACAGAGTTGAACCTTACTTTTGATTGAGCCTTTCTGAAACACTCTTTCTGTAGAAACTGCAATTGGACATTCTGAGCGCTAAGAGGCCTCTATTGGGAAAAATAATATCTTCAAATAAAAACTACACAGAAGCATTGTGTGAAACTTATTTCTGATATGTTCATTAAGCTAACAGAGTTAAACCATACTTTTGATTGCGCAGTTCTGAACACTCTTTCTGTAGAAAATGCAAGTGGACATTCGGAGCGCTAAGAGGGTAATAGTGGAAAAAGGAATATATTCAAATATAAACTACACAGTAGCATTATGTGAAAATTCTTTCTGTTCTGTGCATTCAACTAACAGAGTTGAGCCTTACTTTTGATTGAGCCGTTCTGAAACACTCTTTCTGTAGAAACTGCAATTGGACATGCTAAGCGCTAAGAGGCCTACATTGGGAAAAAGAATATCTTCAAATAAAAACTACACAGATGCATTCTGTGAAACTTATTTCTGATCTGTAAATTCAGTTAACAGAGATAAAACATATTTTTGATTGAGCAATTATGAAACACTCTTTTTGTAGAAAATGCAAGTGGAGATTCGGAGCGCTAAGAGGGTAATAGTGGAAAAAGGAATGTCTTCAAATATAAACTACACAGAATCATTCGGTGAAACTTCTTTCTGATCTGTGCATTCAGCTAACAGAGTTAAACCATAATTTTGATTGAGCAGATCTGAACACTCTTTCTGTAGAAAATGCAACTGGACATTTTGAGCGCTAAGAGCGTAGTAGTGGAAAAAGGAATATATTCAAATATAAACTACACAGAAGCATTCTGTGAAACTTCTTTCTGATCTGAGCATTCAGCTAACAGAGTTAAACCATACTTTTGATTGAGCAGTTTTGAAACACTCTGTCTGTAGAAAATGCAACTGGACATTCGTAGCGCTAAGTGGGTAATAGTGGAAAAAAGAATATGTTCAAATATAAACTACACAGAAGCATTGTATGAAACTTCTTTCTGTTCTGTGCATTCAACTAACAGAGTTGAATCTTACTTTTGATTGAGCCGTTCTGAAACACTCTTTCTGTAGAAACTGCAATTGGACATTCTGAGCGCTAAGAGGCCTATATTGGGAAAAAGAATGTCTACAAATAAAAACTACACAGAAGAATTGTGTGAAACTTCTTTCTGTTCTGTTTGTTCAACTAAAAGAGTTGAACCTTAGTTTTGATTGAGACGTTCTGAAACACTCTTTCTGTAGAAAATGCAAGTGGAGATTCGGAGCGCTAAGAGGGTAATAGTGGAAAAAGGAATGTCTCCAAATATAAACTACACAGAATCATTCTGTGAAACTTCTTTCTGGTCTGTGCATTCAGCTAACAGAGTTAAACCATACTTTTGATTGAGCAGATCTGAACACTCTTTCTGTAGAAAATGCAACTGGACATTTGGAGCGCTAAGAGAGTAGTAGTGGAAAAAGGAATATATTCAAATATAAACTACACAGAAGCATTCTGTGAAACTTCTTTCTCATCTGAGCATTCAGCTAACAGAGTTAAACCATACTTTTGATTGAGCAGTTTTGAAACACTCTGTCTGTAGAAAATGCAACTGGACATTCGTAGCGCTAAGTGGGTAATAGTGGAAAAAAGAATATGTTCAAATATAAACTACACAGAAGCATTGTATGAAACTTCTTTCTGTTCTGTGCATTCAACTAACAGAGTTGAACCTTAATTTTGATTGAGCCTTTCTGAAACACTCTTTCTGTAGAAACTGCAATTGGACATTCTGAGCGCTAAGAGGCCTATATTGGGAAAAATAATATCTTCAAATAAAAACTACACAGAAGCATTGTGTGAAACTAATTTCTGATATGTTCATTAAGCTAACAGAGTTAAACCATACTTTTGATTGCGCAGTTCTGAACACTCTTTCTGTAGAAAATGCAAGTGGACATTCGGAGCGCTAAGAGGGTAATAGTGAAAAAGGAATATATTCAAATATAAACTACACAGTAGCATTCTGTGAAAATCCTTTCTGTTCTGTGCATTCAACTAACAGAGTTGAACCTTACTTTTGATTGAGCCGTTCTGAAACACTCTTTCTGTAGAAACTGCAATTGGACATGCTAAGCGCTAAGAGGCCTACATTGGGAAAAACAATATCTTCAAATAAAAACTACACAGATGCATTCTGTGAAACTTATTTCTGATCTGTAAATTCAGTTTACAGAGATAAAACATATTTTTGATTGAGCAGTTATGAAACACTCTTTTTGTAGAAAATGCAAGTGGAGATTCGGAGCGCTAAGAGGGTAATAGTGGAAAAAGGAATGTCTTCAAATATAAACTACACAGAATCATTCGGTGAAACTTCTTTCTGATCTGTGCATTCAGCTACCAGAATTAAAACATACTTTTGATTGAGCAGATCTGAACACTCTTTCTGTAGAAAATGCAACTGGACATTTGGAGCGCTAAGAGCGTAGTAGTGGAAAAAGGAATATATTCAAATATAAACTACACAGAAGCATTCTGTGAAACTTTTTTCTGATCTGAGCATTCAGCTAACAGAGTTAAACCATACTTTTGATTGAGCAGTTTTGAAACACTCTGTCTGTAGAAAATGCAGCTGGACATTCGTAGCGCTAAGTGGGTAATAGTGGAAAAAAGAATATGTTCAAATATAAACTACACAGAAGCATTGTATGAAACTTCTTTCTGTTCTGTGCATTCAACTAACAGAGTTGAACCTTACTTTTGATTGAGCCGTTCTGAAACACTCTTTCTGTAGAAACTGCAATTGGACATTCTGAGCGCTAGGAGGCCTATATTGGGAAAAAGAATGTCTACAAATAAAAACTACACAGAAGAATTGTGTGAAACTACTTTCCGTTCTGTTTGTTCAACTAAAAGAGTTGAACCTTAGTTTTGATTGAGCCGTTCTTAAACACTCTTTCTGTAGAAAATGCAAGTGGAGATTCGGAGAGCTAAGAGGGTAATAGTGGAAAAAGGAATGTCTCCAAATATAAACTACACAGAATCATTCTGTGAAACTTCTTTCTGATCTGTGCATTCAGCTAACAGAGTTAAACCATACTTTTGATTGAGCAGATCTGAACACTCTTTCTGTAGAAAATGCAACTGGACATTTGGAGCGCTAAGAGAGTAGTAGTGGAAAAAGGAATATATTCAAAAATAAACTACACAGAAGCATTCTGTGAAATTTCTTTCTGATCTGAGCATTCAGCTAACAGAGTTAAACCATACTTTTGATTGAGCAGTTTTGAAACACTCTGTCTGTAGAAAATGCAACGGGACATTCGTAGCGCTAAGTGGGTAATAGTGGAAAAAAGAATATGTTCAAATATAAACTACACAGAAGCTTTGTATGAAACTTCTTTCTGTTCTGTGCATTCAACTAACAGAGTTGAACCTTACTTTTGATTGAGCCTTTCTGAAACACTCTTTCTGTAGAAACTGCAGTTGGACATTCTGAGCGCTAAGAGGCTTCTATTGGGAAAAATAATATCTTCAAATAAAAACTACACAGAAGCATTGTGTGAAACTTATTTCTGATATGTTCATTAAGCTAACAGAGTTAAACCATACTTTTGATTGCGCAGTTCTGAACACTCTTTCTGTAGAAAATGCAAGTGGACATTCGCAGCGCTAAGAGGGTAATAGTGGAAAAAGGAATATATTCAAATATAAACTACACAGTAGCATTCTGTGAAAATTCTTTCTGTTCTGTGCATTCAACTAACAGAGTTGAACCTTACTTTTGATTGAGCCGTTCTGAAACACTCTTTCTGTAGAAACTGCAATTGGACATTCTGAGCGCTAAGAGGCCTATATTGGGAAAAAGAATGTCTACAAATAAAAACTACACAGAAGAATTGTGTGAAACTTCTTTCTGTTCTGTTTGTTCAACTAAAAGAGTTGAAACTTAGTTTTGATTGAGCCGTTCTGAAGCACTCTTTCTGTAGAAAATGCAAGTGGAGATTCGGAGCGCTAAGAGGGTAATAGTGGAAAAAGGAATGTCTCCAAATATAAACTACACAGAATCATTCTGTAAAATTTCTTTCTGATCTGTGCATTCAGCTAACAGAGTTAAAGCATACTTTTGATTGAGCAGATCTGAACACTCTTTCTGTAGATAATGCAACTGGACATTTGGAGCGCTAAGAGAGTAGTAGTGGAAAAAGGAATATATTCAAATATAAACTACACAGAAGCATTCTGTGAAACTTCTTTCTGATCTGAGCATTCAGCAAACAGAGATAAACCATACTTTTGATTGAGCAGTTTTGAAACACTCTGTCTGTAGAAAATGCAACTGGACATTCGTAGCGCTAAGTGGGTAATAGTGGAAAAAAGAATATGTTCAAATATAAACTACACAGAAGCATTGTATGAAACTTCTTTCTGTTCTGTGCATTCAACTAACAGAGTTGAACCTTACATTTGATTGAGCCGTTCTGAAACACTCTTTCTGTAGAAACTGCAATTGGACATTCTGAGCGCTAAGAGGACTCTATTGGGAAAAATAATATCTTCAAATAAAAACTACACAGAAGCATTGTGTGAAACTTATTTCTGATATGTTCATTATGCTAACAGAGTTAAACCATACTTTTGATTGCGCAGTTCTGAACACTCTTTCTGTAGAAAATGCAAGTGGACATTCGGAGCGCTAAGAGGGTAATAGTGGAAAAAGGAATATATTCAAATATAAACTACACAGTAGCATTCTGTGAAAATTCTTTCTGTTCTGTGCATTCAACTAACAGAGTTGAACCTTACTTTTGATTGAGCCGTTCTGAAACACTCTTTCTGTAGAAACTGCATTTGGACATGCTAAGCGCTAAGAGGCCTACATTGGGAAAAAGAATATCTTCAAATAAAAACTACACAGATGCATTCTGTGAAACTTATTTCTGATCTGTAAATTCAGTTAACAGAGATAAAACATATTTTTGATTGAGCAGTTATGAAACACTCTTTTTGTAGAAAATGCAAGTGGAGATTCGGAGCGCTAAGAGGGTAATAGTGGAAAAAGGAATGTCTTCAAATATAAACTACACAGAATCATTCGGTGAAACTTCTTTCTGATCTGTGCATTCAGCTAACAGAGTTAAACCATACTTTTGATTGAGCAGATCTGAACACTCTTTCTGTAGAAAATGAAACTGGACATTTGGAGCGCTAAGAGCGTAGTAGTGGAAAAAGGAATATATTCAAATATAAACTACACAGAAGCATTCTGTGAAACTTCTTTCTGATCTGAGCATTCAGCTAACAGAGTTAAACCATACTTTTGATTGAGCAGTTTTGACACACTCTGTCTGTAGAAAATGCAACTGGACATTCGTAGCGCTAAGTGGGTAATAGTGGAAAAAAGAATATGTTCAAATATAAACTACACAGAAGCATTGTATGAAACTTCTTTCTGTTCTGTGCATTCAACTAACAGAGTTGAACCTTACTTTTGATTGAGCCGTTCTGAAACACTCTTTCTGTAGAAACTGCAATTGGACATTCTGAGCGCTAAGAGACCTATATTGGGAAAAAGAATGTCTACAAATAAAAACTACACAGAAGAATTGTGTGAAACTTCTTTCTGTTCTGTTTGTTCAACTAAAAGAGTTGAAACTTAGTTTTGATTGAGCCGTTCTGAAACACTCTTTCTGTAGAAAATGCAAGTGGAGATTCGGAGCGCTAAGAGGGTAATAGTGGAAAAAGGAATGTCTCCAAATATAAACTACACAGAATCATTCTGTAAAATTTCTTTCTGATCTGTGCATTCAGCTAACAGAGTTAAACCATACTTTTGATTGAGCAGATCTGAACACTCTTTCTGTAGAAAATGCAACTGGACATTTGGAGCGCTAAGAGAGTAGTAGTGGAAAAAGGAATATATTCAAATATAAACTACACAGAAGCATTCTGTGAAACTTCTTTCTGATCTGAGCATTCAGCTAACAGAGTTAAACCATACTTTTGATTGAGCAGTTTTGAAACACTCTGTCTGTAGAAAATGCAACTGGACATTCGTAGCGCTAAGTGGGTAATAGTGGAAAAAAGAATATGTTCAAATATAAACTACACAGAAGCATTGTATGAAACTTCTTTCTGTTCTGTGCATTCAACTAACAGAGTTGAACCTTACTTTTGATTGAGCCTTTCTGAAACACTCTTTCTGTAGAAACTGCAATTGGACATTCTGAGCGCTAAGAGGCCTCTATTGGGAAAAATAATATCTTCAAATAAAAACTACACAGAAGCATTGTGTGAAACTTATTTCTGATATGTTCATTAAGCTAACAGAGTTAAACCATAGTTTTGATTGCGCAGTTCTGAACACTCTTTCTGTAGAAAATGCAAGTGGACATTCGGAGCGCTAAGAGGGTAATAGTGGAAAAAGGAATATATTCAAATATAAACTACACAGTAGCATTCTGTGAAAATTCTTTCTGTTCTGTGCATTCAACTAACAGAGTTGAACCTTACTTTTGATTGAGCCGTTCTGAAACACTCTTTCTGTAGAAACTGCATTTGGACATGCTAAGCGCTAAGAGGCCTACATTGGGAAAAAGAATATCTTCAAATAAAAACTACACAGATGCATTCTGTGAAACTTATTTCTGATCTGTAAATTCAGTTAACAGAGATAAAACATATTTTTGATTGAGCAGTTATGAAACACTCTTTTTGTAGAAAATGCAAGTGGAGATTCGGAGCGCTAAGAGGGTAATAGTGGAAAAAGGAATGTCTTCAAATATAAACTACACAGAATCATTCGGTGAAACTTCTTTCTGATCTGTGCATTCAGCTAACAGAGTTAAACCATACTTTTGATTGAGCAGATCTGAACACTCTTTCTGTAGAAAATGAAACTGGACATTTGGAGCGCTAAGAGCGTAGTAGTGGAAAAAGGAATATATTCAAATATAAACTACACAGAAGCATTCTGTGAAACTTCTTTCTGATCTGAGCATTCAGCTAACAGAGTTAAACCATACTTTTGATTGAGCAGTTTTGACACACTCTGTCTGTAGAAAATGCAACTGGACATTCGTAGCGCTAAGTGGGTAATAGTGGAAAAAAGAATATGTTCAAATATAAACTACACAGAAGCATTGTATGAAACTTCTTTCTGTTCTGTGCATTCAACTAACAGAGTTGAACCTTACTTTTGATTGAGCCGTTCTGAAACACTCTTTCTGTAGAAACTGCAATTGGACATTCTGAGCGCTAAGAGACCTATATTGGGAAAAAGAATGTCTACAAATAAAAACTACACAGAAGAATTGTGTGAAACTTCTTTCTGTTCTGTTTGTTCAACTAAAAGAGTTGAAACTTAGTTTTGATTGAGCCGTTCTGAAACACTCTTTCTGTAGAAAATGCAAGTGGAGATTCGGAGCGCTAAGAGGGTAATAGTGGAAAAAGGAATGTCTCCAAATATAAACTACACAGAATCATTCTGTAAAATTTCTTTCTGATCTGTGCATTCAGCTAACAGAGTTAAACCATACTTTTGATTGAGCAGATCTGAACACTCTTTCTGTAGAAAATGCAACTGGACATTTGGAGCGCTAAGAGAGTAGTAGTGGAAAAAGGAATATATTCAAATATAAACTACACAGAAGCATTCTGTGAAACTTCTTTCTGATCTGAGCATTCAGCTAACAGAGTTAAACCATACTTTTGATTGAGCAGTTTTGAAACACTCTGTCTGTAGAAAATGCAACTGGACATTCGTAGCGCTAAGTGGGTAATAGTGGAAAAAAGAATATGTTCAAATATAAACTACACAGAAGCATTGTATGAAACTTCTTTCTGTTCTGTGCATTCAACTAACAGAGTTGAACCTTACTTTTGATTGAGCCTTTCTGAAACACTCTTTCTGTAGAAACTGCAATTGGACATTCTGAGCGCTAAGAGGCCTCTATTGGGAAAAATAATATCTTCAAATAAAAACTACACAGAAGCATTGTGTGAAACTTATTTCTGATATGTTCATTAAGCTAACAGAGTTAAACCATAGTTTTGATTGCGCAGTTCTGAACACTCTTTCTGTAGAAAATGCAAGTGGACATTCGGAGCGCTAAGAGGGTAATAGTGGAAAAAGGAATATATTCAAATATAAACTACACAGTAGCATTCTGTGAAAATTCTTTCTGTTCTGTGCATTCAACTAACAGAGTTGAACCTTACTTTTGATTGAGCCGTTCTGAAACACTCTTTCTGTAGAAACTGCAATTGGACATGCTAAGCGCTAAGAGGCCTACATTGGGAAAAAGAATATCTTCAAATAAAAACTACACAGATGCATTCTGTGAAACTTATTTCTGATCTGTAAATTCAGTTAACAGAGATAAAACATATTTTTGATTGAGCAGTTATGAAACACTCTTTTTGTAGAAAATGCAAGTGGAGATTCGGAGCGCTAAGAGGGTAATAGTGGAAAAAGGAATGTCTTCAAATATAAACTACACAGAATCATTCGGTGAAACTTCTTTCTGATCTGTGCATTCAGCTAACAGAGTTAAACCATACTTTTGATTGAGCAGATCTGAACACTCTTTCTGTAAAAAATGAAACTGGACATTTGGAGCGCTAAGAGCGTAATAGTGGAAAAAGGAATATATTCAAATATAAACTACACAGAAGCATTCTGTGAAACTTCTTTCTGATCTGAGCATTCAGCTAACAGAGTTAAACCATACTTTTGATTGAGCAGTTTTGAAACACTCTGTCTGTAGAAAATGCAACTGGACATTCGTAGCGCTAAGTGGGTAATAGTGGAAAAAAGAATATGTTCAAATATAAACTACACAGAAGCATTGTATGAAACTTCTTTCTGTTCTGTGCATTCAACTAACAGAGTTGAACCTTACTTTTGATTGAGCCGTTCTGAAACACTCTTTCTGTAGAAACTGCAATTGGACATTCTGAGCGCTAAGAGGCCTATATTGGGAAAAAGAATGTCTACAAATAAAAACTACACAGAAGAATTGTGTGAAACTTCTTTCTGTTCTGTTTGTTCAACTAAAAGAGTTGAAACTTAGTTTTGATTGAGCCGTTCTGAAACACTCTTTCTGTAGAAAATGCAAGTGGAGATTCGGAGCGCTAAGAGGGTAATAGTGGAAAAAGGAATGTCTCCAAATATAAACTACACAGAATCATTCTGTAAAATTTCTTTCTGATCTGTGCATTCAGCTAACAGAGTTAAACCATACTTTTGATTGAGCAGATCTGAACACTCTTTCTGTAGAAAATGCAACTGGACATTTGGAGCGCTAAGAGAGTAGTAGTGGAAAAAGGAATATATTCAAATATAAACTACACAGAAGCATTCTGTGAAACTTCTTTCTCATCTGAGCATTCAGCTAACAGAGTTAAACCATACTTTTGATTGAGCAGTTTTGAAACACTCTGTCTGTAGAAAATGCAACTGGACATTCGTAGCGCTAAGTGGGTAATAGTGGAAAAAAGAATATGTTCAAATATAAACTACACAGAAGCATTGTATGAAACTTCTTTCTGTTCTGTGCATTCAACTAACAGAGTTGAACGTTACTTTTGATTGAGCCTTTCTGAAACACTCTTTCTGTAGAAACTGCAATTGGACATTCTGAGCGCTAAGAGGCCTCTATTGGGAAAAATAATATCTTCAAATAAAAACTACACAGAAGCATTGTGTGAAACTTATTTCTGATATGTTCATTAAGCTAACAGAGTTAAACCATAGTTTTGATTGCGCAGTTCTGAACACTCTTTCTGTAGAAAATGCAAGTGGACATTCGGAGCACTAAGAGGGTAATAGTGGAAAAAGGAATATATTCAAATATAAACTACACAGTAGCATTCTGTGAAAATTCTTTCTGTTCTGTGCATTCAACTAACAGAGTTGAACCTTACTTTTGATTGAGCCGTTCTGAAACACTCTTTCTGTAGAAACTGCAATTGGACATGCTAAGCGCTAAGAGGCCTACATTGGGAAAAAGAATATCTTCAAATAAAAACTACACAGATGCATTCTGTGAAATTTATTTCTGATCTGTAAATTCAGTTAACAGAGATAAAACATATTTTTGATTGAGCAGTTATGAAACACTCTTTTTGTAGAAAATGCAAGTGGAGATTCGGAGCGCTAAGAGGGTAATAGTGGAAAAAGGAATGTCTTCAAATATAAACTACACAGAATCATTCGGTGAAACTTCTTTCTGATCTGTGCATTCAGCTAACAGAGTTAAACCATACTTTTGATTGAGCAGATCTGAACACTCTTTCTGTAGAAAATGAAACTGGACATTTGGAGCGCTAAGAGCGTAATAGTGGAAAAAGGAATATATTCAAATATAAACTACACAGAAGCATTCTGTGAAACTTCTTTCTGATCTGAGCATTCAGCTAACAGAGTTAAACCATACTTTTGATTGAGCAGTTTTGAAACACTCTGTCTGTAGAAAATGCAACTGGACATTCGTAGCGCTAAGTGGGTAATAGTGGAAAAAAGAATATGTTCAAATATAAACTACACAGAAGCATTGTATGAAACTTCTTTCTGTTCTCTGCATTCAACTAACAGAGTTGAACCTTACTTTTGATTGAGCCGTTCTGAAACACTCTTTCTGTAGAAACTGCAATTGGACATTCTGAGCGCTAAGAGGCCTATATTGGGAAAAAGAATGTCTACAAATAAAAACTACACAGAAGAATTGTGTGAAACTTCTTTCTGTTCTGTTTGTTCAACTAAAAGAGTTGAAACTTAGTTTTGATTGAGCCGTTCTGAAACACTCTTTCTGTAGAAAATGCAAGTGGAGATTCGGAGCGCTAAGAGGGTAATAGTGGAAAAAGGAATGTCTCCAAATATAAACTACACAGAATCATTCTGTAAAATTTCTTTCTGATCTGTGCATTCAGCTAACAGAGTTAAACCATACTTTTGATTGAGCAGATCTGAACACTCTTTCTGTAGAAAATGCAACTGGACATTTGGAGCGCTAAGAGAGTAGTAGTGGAAAAAGGAATATATTCAAATATAAACTACACAGAAGCATTCTGTGAAACTTCTTTCTCATCTGAGCATTCAGCTAACAGAGTTAAACCATACTTTTGATTGAGCAGTTTTGAAACACTCTGTCTGTAGAAAATGCAACTGGACATTCGTAGCGCTAAGTGGGTAATAGTGGAAAAAAGAATATGTTCAAATATAAACTACACAGAAGCATTGTATGAAACTTCTTTCTGTTCTGTGCATTCAACTAACAGAGTTGAACCTTACTTTTGATTGAGCCTTTCTGAAACACTCTTTCTGTAGAAACTGCAATTGGACATTCTGAGCGCTAAGAGGCCTCTATTGGGAAAAATAATATCTTCAAATAAAAACTACACAGAAGCATTGTGTGAAACTTATTTCTGATATGTTCATTAAGCTAACAGAGTTAAACCATAGTTTTGATTGCGCAGTTCTGAACACTCTTTCTGTAGAAAATGCAAGTGGACATTCGGAGCGCTAAGAGGGTAATAGTGGAAAAAGGAATATATTCAAATATAAACTACACAGTAGCATTCTGTGAAAATTCTTTCTGTTCTGTGCATTCAACTAACAGAGTTGAACCTTACTTTTGATTGAGCCGTTCTGAAACACTCTTTCTGTAGAAACTGCAATTGGACATGCTAAGCGCTAAGAGGCCTACATTGGGAAAAAGAATATCTTCAAATAAAAACTACACAGATGCATTCTGTGAAACTTATTTCTGATCTGTAAATTCAGTTAACAGAGATAAAACATATTTTTGATTGAGCAATTATGAAACACTCTTTTTGTAGAAAATGCAAGTGGAGATTCGGAGCGCTAAGAGGGTAATAGTGGAAAAAGGAATGTCTTCAAATATAAACTACACAGAATCATTCGGTGAAACTTCTTTCTGATCTGTGCATTCAGCTAACAGAGTTAAACCATAATTTTGATTGAGCAGATCTGAACACTATTTCTGTAGAAAATGCAACTGGACATTTGGAGCGCTAAGAGCGTAGTAGTGGAAAAAGGAATATATTCAAATATAAACTACACAGAAGCATTCTGTGAAACTTCTTTCTGATCTGAGCATTCAGCTAACAGAGTTAAACCATACTTTTGATTGAGCAGTTTTGAAACACTCTGTCTGTAGAAAATGCAACTGGACATTCGTAGCGCTAAGTGGGTAATAGTGGAAAAAAGAATATGTTCAAATATAAACTACACAGAAGCATTGTATGAAACTACTTTCTGTTCTGTGCATTCAACTAACAGAGTTGAATCTCACTTTTGATTGAGCCGTTCTGAAACACTCTTTCTGTAGAAACTGCAATTGGACATTCTGAGCGCTAAGAGGCCTATATTGGGAAAAAGAATGTCTACAAATAAAAACTACACAGAAGAATTGTGTGAAACTTCTTTCTGTTCTGTTTGTTCAACTAAAAGAGTTGAACCTTAGTTTTGATTGAGACGTTCTGAAACACTCTTTCTGTAGAAAATGCAAGTGGAGATTCGGAGCGCTAAGAGGGTAATAGTGGAAAAAGGAATGTCTCCAAATATAAACTACACAGAATCATTCTGTGAAACTTCTTTCTGATCTGTGCATTCAGCTAACAGAGTTAAACCATACTTTTGATTGAGCAGATCTGAACACTCTTTCTGTAGAAAATGCAACTGGACATTTGGAGCGCTAAGGGAGTAGTAGTGGAAAAAGTAATATATTCAAATATAAACTACACAGAAGCATTCTGTGAAACTTCTTTCTCATCTGAGCATTCAGCTAACAGAGTTAAACCATACTTTTGATTGAGCAGTTTTGAAACACTCTGTCTGTAGAAAATGCAACTGGACATTCGTAGCGCTAAGTGGGTAATAGTGGAAAAAAGAATATGTTCAAATATAAACTACACAGAAGCATTGTATGAAACTTCTTTCTGTTCTGTGCATTCAACTAACAGAGTTGAACCTTACTTTTGATTGAGCCTTTCTGAAACACTCTATCTGTAGAAACTGCAATTGGACATTCAGAGCGCTAAGAGGCCTATATTGGGAAAAATAATATCTTCAAATAAAAACTACACAGAAGCATTGTGTGAAACTAATTTCTGATATGTTCATTAAGCTAACAGAGTTAAACCATACATTTGATTGCGCAGTTCTGAACACTCTTTCTGTAGAAAATGCAAGTGGACATTCGGAGCGCTAAGAGGGTAATAGTGAAAAAGGAATATATTCAAATATAAACTACACAGTAGCATTCTGTGAAAATTCTTTCTGTTCTGTGCATTCAACTAAGAGAGTTGAACCTTACTTTTGATTGAGCCGTTCTGAAACACTCTTTCTGTAGAAACTGCAATTGGACATGCTAAGCGCTAAGAGGCCTACATTGGGAAAACAATATCTTCAAATAAAAACTACACAGATGCATTCTGTGAAACTTATTTCTGATCTGTAAATTCAGTTAACAGAGATAAAACATATTTTTGATTGAGCAGTTATGAAACACTCTTTTTGTAGAAAATGCAAGTGGAGATTCGGAGCGCTAAGAGGGTAATAGTGGAAAAAGGAATGTCTTCAAATATAAACTACACAGAATCATTCGGTGAAACTTCTTTCTCATCTGTGCATTCAGCTACCAGAATTAAAACATACTTTTGATTGAGTAGATCTGAACACTCTTTCTGTAGAAAATGCAACTGGACATTTGGAGCGCTAAGAGCGTAGTAGTGGAAAAAGGAATATATTCAAATATAAACTACACAGAAGCATTCTGTGAAACTTTTTTCTGATCTGAGCATTCAGCTAACAGAGTTAAACCATACTTTTGATTGAGCAGTTTTGAAACACTCTGTCTGTAGAAAATGCAACTGGACATTCGTAGCGCTAAGTGGGTAATAGTGGAAAAAAGAATATGTTCAAATATAAACTACACAGAAGCATTGTATGAAACTTCTTTCTGTTCTGTGCATTCAACTAACAGAGTTGAACCTTACTTTTGATTGAGCCGTTCTGAAACACTCTTTCTGTAGAAACTGCAATTGGACATTCTGAGCGCTAGGAGGCCTATATTGGGAAAAAGAATGTCTACAAATAAAAACTACACAGAAGAATTGTGTGAAACTACTTTCTGTTCTGTTTGTTCAACTAAAAGAGTTGAACCTTAGTTTTGATTGAGCCGTTCTGAAACACTCTTTCTGTAGAAAATGCAAGTGGAGATTCGGAGAGCTAAGAGTTTAATAGTGGAAAAAGGAATGTCTCCAAATATAAACTACACAGAATCATTCTGTGAAACTTCTTTCTGATCTGTGCATTCAGCTAACAGAGTTAAACCATACTTTTGATTGAGCAGATCTGAACAATCTTTCTGTAGAAAATGCAACTGGACATTTGGAGCGCTAAGAGAGTAGTAGTGGAAAAAGGAATATATTCAAATATAAACTACACAGAAGCATTCTGTGAAATTTCTTTCTGATCTGAGCATTCAGCTAACAGAGTTAAACCATACTTTTGATTGAGCAGTTTTGAAACACTCTGTCTGTAGAAAATGCAACGGGACATTCGTAGCGCTAAGTGGGTAATAGTGGAAAAAAGAATATGTTCAAATATAAACTACACAGAAGCATTGTATGAAACTTCTTTCTGTTCTGTGCATTCAACTAACAGAGTTGAACCTTACTTTTGATTGAGCCTTTCTGAAACACTCTTTCTGTAGAAACTGCAGTTGGACATTCTGAGCGCTAAGAGGCTTCTATTGGGAAAAATAATATCTTCAAATAAAAACTACACAGAAGCATTGTGTGAAACTTATTTCTGATATGTTCATTAAGCTAACAGAGTTAAACCATACTTTTGATTGCGCAGTTCTGAACACTCTTTCTGTAGAAAATGCAAGTGGACATTCGCAGCGCTAAGAGGGTAATAGTGGAAAAAGGAATATATTCAAATATAAACTACACAGTAGCATTCTGTGAAAATTCTTTCTGTTCTGTGCATTCAACTAACAGAGTTGAACCTTACTTTTGATTGAGCCGTTCTGAAACACTCTTTTTGTAGAAACTGCAATTGGACATGCTAAGCGCTAAGAGGCCTACATTGGGAAAAAGAATATCTTCAAATAAAAACTACACAGATGCATTCTGTGAAACTTATTTCTGATCTGTAAATTCAGTTAACAGAGATAAAACATATTTTTGATTGAGCAGTTATGAAACACTCTTTTTGTAGAAAATGCAAGTGGAGATTCGGAGCGCTAAGAGGGTACTAGTGGAAAAAGGAATGTCTTCAAATATAAACTACACAGAATCATTCGGTGAAACTTCTTTCTGATCTGTGCATTCAGCTAACAGAGTTAAACCATGCTTTTGATTGAGCAGTTTTGAAACACTCTGTCTGTAGAAAATGCAACTGGACATTCGTAGCGCTAAGTGGGTAATAGTGGAAAAAAGAATATGTTCAAATATAAACTACACAGAAGCATTGTATGAAACTTCTTTCTGTTCTGTGCATTCAACTAACAGATTCGAACCTTACTTTTGATTGAGCCGTTCTGAAACACTCTTTCTGTAGAAACTGCAATTGGACATTCTGAGCGCTAGGAGGCCTATATTGGGAAAAAGAATGTCTACAAATAAAAACTACACAGAAGAATTGTGTGAAACTAGTTTCTGTTCTGTTTGTTCAACTAAAAGAGTTGAACCTTAGTTTTGATTGAGCCGTTCTGAAACACTCTTTCTGTAGAAAATGCAAGTGGAGATTCGGAGCGCTAAGAGGGTAATAGTGGAAAAAGGAATGTCTCCAAATATAAACTACACAGAATCATTCTGTGAAACTTCTTTCTGATCTGTGCATTCAGCTAACAGAGTTAAAACATACTTTTGATTGAGCAGATCTGAACACCCTTTCTGTAGATAATGCAACTGGACATTTGGAGCGCTAAGAGAGTAGTAGTGGAAAAAGGAATATATTCAAATATAAACTACACAGAAGCATTCTGTGAAACTTCTTTCTGATCTGAGCATTCAGCAAACAGAGATAAACCATACTTTTGATTGAGCAGTTTTGAAACACTCTGTCTGTAGAAAATGCAACTGGACATTCGTAGCGCTAAGTGGGTAATAGTGGAAAAAAGAATATGTTCAAATATAAACTACACAGAAGCATTGTATGAAACTTCTTTCTGTTCTGTGCATTCAACTAACAGAGTTGAACCTTACATTTGATTGAGCCGTTCTGAAACACTCTTTCTGTAGAAACTGCAATTGGACATTCTGAGCGCTAAGAGGACTCTATTGGGAAAAATAATATCTTCAAATAAAAACTACACAGAAGCATTGTGTGAAACTTATTTCTGATATGTTCATTATGCTAACAGAGTTAAACCATACTTTTGATTGCGCAGTTCTGAACACTCTTTCTGTAGAAAATGCAAGTGGACATTCGGAGCGCTAAGAGGGTAATAGTGGAAAAAGGAATATATTCAAATATAAACTACACAGTAGCATTCTGTGAAAATTCTTTCTGTTCTGTGCATTCAACTAACAGAGTTGAACCTTACTTTTGATTGAGCCGTTCTGAAACACTCTTTCTGTAGAAACTGCATTTGGACATGCTAAGCGCTAAGAGGCCTACATTGGGAAAAAGAATATCTTCAAATAAAAACTACACAGATGCATTCTGTGAAACTTATTTCTGATCTGTAAATTCAGTTAACAGAGATAAAACATATTTTTGATTGAGCAGTTATGAAACACTCTTTTTGTAGAAAATGCAAGTGGAGATTCGGAGCGCTAAGAGGGTAATAGTGGAAAAAGGAATGTCTTCAAATATAAACTACACAGAATCATTCGGTGAAACTTCTTTCTGATCTGTGCATTCAGCTAACAGAGTTAAACCATACTTTTGATTGAGCAGATCTGAACACTCTTTCTGTAGAAAATGAAACTGGACATTTGGAGCGCTAAGAGCGTAGTAGTGGAAAAAGGAATATATTCAAATATAAACTACACAGAAGCATTCTGTGAAACTTCTTTCTGATCTGAGCATTCAGCTAACAGAGTTAAACCATACTTTTGATTGAGCAGTTTTGACACACTCTGTCTGTAGAAAATGCAACTGGACATTCGTAGCGCTAAGTGGGTAATAGTGGAAAACAGAATATGTTCAAATATAAACTACACAGAAGCATTGTATGAAACTTCTTTCTGTTCTGTGCATTCAACTAACAGAGTTGAACCTTACTTTTGATTGAGCCGTTCTGAAACACTCTTTCTGTAGAAACTGCAATTGGACATTCTGAGCGCTAAGAGGCCTATATTGGGAAAAAGAATGTCTACAAATAAAAACTACACAGAAGAATTGTGTGAAACTTCTTTCTGTTCTGTTTGTTCAACTAAAAGAGTTGAAACTTAGTTTTGATTGAGCCGTTCTGAAACACTCTTTCTGTAGAAAATGCAAGTGGAGATTCGGAGCGCTAAGAGGGTAATAGTGGAAAAAGGAATGTCTCCAAATATAAACTACACAGAATCATTCTGTAAAATTTCTTTCTGATCTGTGCATTCAGCTAACAGAGTTAAACCATACTTTTGATTGAGCAGATCTGAACACTCTTTCTGTAGAAAATGCAACTGGACATTTGGAGCGCTAAGAGAGTAGTAGTGGAAAAAGGAATATATTCAAATATAAACTACACAGAAGCATTCTGTGAAACTTCTTTCTCATCTGAGCATTCAGCTAACAGAGTTAAACCATACTTTTGATTGAGCAGTTTTGAAACACTCTGTCTGTAGAAAATGCAACTGGACATTCGTAGCGCTAAGTGGGTAATAGTGGAAAAAAGAATATGTTCAAATATAAACTACACAGAAGCATTGTATGAAACTTCTTTCTGTTCTGTGCATTCAACTAACAGAGTTGAACCTTACTTTTGATTGAGCCTTTCTGAAACACTCTTTCTGTAGAAACTGCAATTGGACATTCTGAGCGCTAAGAGGCCTCTATTGGGAAAAATAATATCTTCAAATAAAAACTACACAGAAGCATTGTGTGAAACTTATTTCTGATATGTTCATTAAGCTAACAGAGTTAAAACATAGTTTTGATTGCGCAGTTCTGAACACTCTTTCTGTAGAAAATGCAAGTGGACATTCGGAGCGCTAAGAGGGTAATAGTGGAAAAAGGAAAATATTCAAATATAAACTACACAGTAGCATTCTGTGAAAATTCTTTCTGTTCTGTGCATTCAACTAACAGAGTTGAACCTTACTTTTGATTGAGCCGTTCTGAAACACTCTTTCTGTAGAAACTGCAATTGGACATGCTAAGCGCTAAGAGGCCTACATTGGGAAAAAGAATATCTTCAAATAAAAACTACACAGATGCATTCTGTGAAACTTATTTCTGATCTGTAAATTCAGTTAACAGAGATAAAACATATTTTTGATTGAGCAGTTATGAAACACTCTTTTTGTAGAAAATGCAAGTGGAGATTCGGAGCGCTAAGAGGGTAATAGTGGAAAAAGGAATGTCTTCAAATATAAACTACACAGAATCATTCGGTGAAACTTCTTTCTGATCTGTGCATTCAGCTAACAGAGTTAAACCATACTTTTGATTGAGCAGATCTGAACACTCTTTCTGTAGAAAATGAAACTGGACATTTGGAGCGCTAAGAGCGTAATAGTGGAAAAAGGAATATATTCAAATATAAACTACACAGAAGCATTCTGTGAAACTTCTTTCTGATCTGAGCATTCAGCTAACAGAGTTAAACCATACTTTTGATTGAGCAGTTTTGAAACACTCTGTCTGTAGAAAATGCAACTGGACATTCGTAGCGCTAAGTGGGTAATAGTGGAAAAAAGAATATGTTCAAATATAAACTACACAGAAGCATTGTATGAAACTTCTTTCTGTTCTGTGCATTCAACTAACAGAGTTGAACCTTACTTTTGATTGAGCCGTTCTGAAACACTCTTTCTGTAGAAACTGCAATTGGACATTCTGAGCGCTAAGAGGCCTATATTGGGAAAAAGAATGTCTACAAATAAAAACTACACAGAAGAATTGTGTGAAACTTCTTTCTGTTCTGTTTGTTCAACTAAAAGAGTTGAAACTTAGTTTTGATTGAGCCGTTCTGAAACACTCTTTCTGTAGAAAATGCAAGTGGAGATTCGGAGCGCTAAGAGGGTAATAGTGGAAAAAGGAATGTCTCCAAATATAAACTACACAGAATCATTCTGTAAAATTTCTTTCTGATCTGTGCATTCAGCTAACAGAGTTAAACCATACTTTTGATTGAGCAGATCTGAACACCCTTTCTGTAGAAAATGCAACTGGACATTTGGAGCGCTAAGAGAGTAGTAGTGGAAAAAGGAATATATTCAAATATAAACTACACAGAAGCATTCTGTGAAACTTCTTTCTCATCTGAGCATTCAGCTAACAGAGTTAAACCATACTTTTGATTGAGCAGTTTTGAAACACTCTGTCTGTAGAAAATGCAACTGGACATTCGTAGCGCTAAGTGGGTAATAGTGGAAAAAAGAATATGTTCAAATATAAACTACACAGAAGCATTGTATGAAACTTCTTTCTGTTCTGTGCATTCAACTAACAGAGTTGAACCTTACTTTTGATTGAGCCTTTCTGAAACACTCTTTCTGTAGAAACTGCAATTGGACATTCTGAGCGCTAAGAGGCCTCTATTGGGAAAAATAATATCTTCAAATAAAAACTACACAGAAGCATTGTGTGAAACTTATTTCTGATATGTTCATTAAGCTAACAGAGTTAAACCATAGTTTTGATTGCGCAGTTCTGAACACTCTTTCTGTAGAAAATGCAAGTGGACATTCGGAGCGCTAAGAGGGTAATAGTGGAAAAAGGAATATATTCAAATATAAACTACACAGTAGCATTCTGTGAAAATTCTTTCTGTTCTGTGCATTCAACTAACAGAGTTGAACCTTACTTTTGATTGAGCCGTTCTGAAACACTCTTTCTGTAGAAACTGCAATTGGACATGCTAAGCGCTAAGAGGCCTACATTGGAAAAAAGAATATCTTCAAATAAAAACTACACAGATGCATTCTGTGAAACTTATTTCTGATCTGTAAATTCAGTTAACAGAGATAAAACATATTTTTGATTGAGCAATTATGAAACACTCTTTTTGTAGAAAATGCAAGTGGAGATTCGGAGCGCTAAGAGGGTTATAGTGGAAAAAGGAATGTCTTCAAATATAAACTACACAGAATCATTCGGTGAAACTTCTTTCTGATCTGTGCATTCAGCTAACAGAGTTAAACCATAATTTTGATTGAGCAGATCTGAACACTATTTCTGTAGAAAATGCAACTGGACATTTGGAGCGCTAAGAGCGTAGTAGTGGAAAAAGGAATATATTCAAATATAAACTACACAGAAGCATTCTGTGAAACTTCTTTCTGATCTGAGCATTCAGCTAACAGAGTTAAACCATACTTTTGATTGAGCAGTTTTGAAACACTCTGTCTGTAGAAAATGCAACTGGACATTCGTAGCGCTAAGTGGGTAATAGTGGAAAAAAGAATATGTTCAAATATAAACTACACAGAAGCATTGTATGAAACTACTTTCTGTTCTGTGCATTCAACTAACAGAGTTGAATCTCACTTTTGATTGAGCCGTTCTGAAACACTCTTTCTGTAGAAACTGCAATTGGACATTCTGAGCGCTAAGAGGCCTATATTGGGAAAAAGAATGTCTACAAATAAAAACTACACAGAAGAATTGTGTGAAACTTCTTTCTGTTCTGTTTGTTCAACTAAAAGAGTTGAACCTTAGTTTTGATTGAGACGTTCTGAAACACTCTTTCTGTAGAAAATGCAAGTGGAGATTCGGAGCGCTAAGAGGGTAATAGTGGAAAAAGGAATGTCTCCAAATATAAACTACACAGAATCATTCTGTGAAACTTCTTTCTGATCTGTGCATTCAGCTAACAGAGTTAAACCTTACTTTTGATTGAGCAGATCTGAACACTCTTTCTGTAGAAAATGCAACTGGACATTTGGAGCGCTAAGAGAGTAGTAGTGGAAAAAGTAATATATTCAAATATAAACTACACAGAAGCATTCTGTGAAACTTCTTTCTCATCTGAGCATTCAGCTAACAGAGTTAAACCATACTTTTGATTGAGCAGTTTTGAAACACTCTGTCTGTAGAAAATGCAACTGGACATTCGTAGCGCTAAGTGGGTAATAGTGGAAAAAAGAATATGTTCAAATATAAACTACACAGAAGCATTGTATGAAACTTCTTTCTGTTCTGTGCATTCAACTAACAGAGTTGAACCTTACTTTTGATTGAGCCTTTCTGAAACACTCTATCTGTAGAAACTGCAATTGGACATTCTGAGCGCTAAGAGGCCTATATTGGGAAAAATAATATCTTCAAATAAAAACTACACAGAAGCATTGTGTGAAACTAATTTCTGATATGTTCATTAAGCTAACAGAGTTAAACCATACATTTGATTGCGCAGTTCTGAACACTCTTTCTGTAGAAAATGCAAGTGGACATTCGGAGCGCTAAGAGGGTAATAGTGAAAAAGGAATATATTCAAATATAAACTACACAGTAGCATTCTGTGAAAATTCTTTCTGTTCTGTGCATTCAACTAAGAGAGTTGAACCTTACTTTTGATTGAGCCGTTCTGAAACACTCTTTCTGTAGAAACTGCAATTGGACATGCTAAGCGCTAAGAGGCCTACATTGGGAAAACAATATCTTCAAATAAAAACTACACAGATGCATTCTGTGAAACTTATTTCTGATCTGTAAATTCAGTTAACAGAGATAAAACATATTTTTGATTGAGCAGTTATGAAACACTCTTTTTGTAGAAAATGCAAGTGGAGATTCGGAGCGCTAAGAGGGTAATAGTGGAAAAAGGAATGTCTTCAAATATAAACTACACAGAATCATTCGGTGAAACTTCTTTCTCATCTGTGCATTCAGCTACCAGAATTAAAACATACTTTTGATTGAGCAGATCTGAACACTCTTTCTGTAGAAAATGCAACTGGACATTTGGAGCGCTAAGAGCGTAGTAGTGGAAAAAGGAATATATTCAAATATAAACTACACAGAAGCATTCTGTGAAACTTTTTTCTGATCTGAGCATTCAGCTAACAGAGTTAAACCATACTTTTGATTGAGCAGTTTTGAAACACTCTGTCTGTAGAAAATGCAACTGGACATTCGTAGCGCTAAGTGGGTAATAGTGGAAAAAAGAATATGTTCAAATATAAACTACACAGAAGCATTGTATGAAACTTCTTTCTGTTCTGTGCATTCAACTAACAGAGTTGAACCTTACTTTTGATTGAGCCGTTCTGAAACACTCTTTCTGTAGAAACTGCAATTGGACATTCTGAGCGCTAGGAGGCCTATATTGGGAAAAAGAATGTCTACAAATAAAAACTACACAGAAGAATTGTGTGAAACTACTTTCTGTTCTGTTTGTTCAACTAAAAGAGTTGAACCTTAGTTTTGATTGAGCCGTTCTGAAACACTCTTTCTGTAGAAAATGCAAGTGGAGATTCGGAGAGCTAAGAGTTTAATAGTGGAAAAAGGAATGTCTCCAAATATAAACTACACAGAATCATTCTGTGAAACTTCTTTCTGATCTGTGCATTCAGCTAACAGAGTTAAACCATACTTTTGATTGAGCAGATCTGAACAATCTTTCTGTAGAAAATGCAACTGGACATTTGGAGCGCTAAGAGAGTAGTAGTGGAAAAAGGAATATATTCAAATATAAACTACACAGAAGCATTCTGTGAAATTTCTTTCTGATCTGAGCATTCAGCTAACAGAGTTAAACCATACTTTTGATTGAGCAGTTTTGAAACACTCTGTCTGTAGAAAATGCAACGGGACATTCGTAGCGCTAAGTGGGTAATAGTGGAAAAAAGAATATGTTCAAATATAAACTACACAGAAGCATTGTATGAAACTTCTTTCTGTTCTGTGCATTCAACTAACAGAGTTGAACCTTACTTTTGATTGAGCCTTTCTGAAACACTCTTTCTGTAGAAACTGCAGTTGGACATTCTGAGCGCTAAGAGGCTTCTATTGGGAAAAATAATATCTTCAAATAAAAACTACACAGAAGCATTGTGTGAAACTTATTTCTGATATGTTCATTAAGCTAACAGAGTTAAACCATACTTTTGATTGCGCAGTTCTGAACACTCTTTCTGTAGAAAATGCAAGTGGACATTCGCAGCGCTAAGAGTGTAATAGTGGAAAAAGGAATATATTCAAATATAAACTACACAGTAGCATTCTGTGAAAATTCTTTCTGTTCTGTGCATTCAACTAACAGAGTTGAACCTTACTTTTGATTGAGCCGTTCTGAAACACTCTTTTTGTAGAAACTGCAATTGGACATGCTAAGCGCTAAGAGGCCTACATTGGGAAAAAGAATATCTTCAAATAAAAACTACACAGATGCATTCTGTGAAACTTATTTCTGATCTGTAAATTCAGTTAACAGAGATAAAACATATTTTTGATTGAGCAGTTATGAAACACTCTTTTTGTAGAAAATGCAAGTGGAGATTCGGAACGCTAAGAGGGTACTAGTGGAAAAAGGAATGTCTTCAAATATAAACTACACAGAATCATTCGGTGAAACTTCTTTCTGATCTGTGCATTCAGCTAACAGAGTTAAACCATGCTTTTGATTGAGCAGATCTGAACACTCTTTCTGTAGAAAATGCAACTGGACATTTGGAGCGCTAAGAGCGTAGTAGTGGAAAAAGGAATATATTCAAATATAAACTACACAGAAGCATTCTGTGAAACTTCTTTCTGATCTGAGCATTCAGCTAACAGATTTAAACCATACTTTTGATTGAGCAGTTTTGAAACACTCTGTCTGTAGAAAATGCAACTGGACATTCGTAGCGCTAAGTGGGTAATAGTGGAAAAAAGAATATGTTCAAATATAAACTACACAGAAGCATTGTATGAAACTTCTTTCTGTTCTGTGCATTCAACTAACAGATTCGAACCTTACTTTTGATTGAGCCGTTCTGAAACACTCTTTCTGTAGAAACTGCAATTGGACATTCTGAGCGCTAGGAGGCCTATATTGGGAAAAAGAATGTCTACAAATAAAAACTACACAGAAAAATTGTGTGAAACCAGTTTCTGTTCTGTTTGTTCAACTAAAAGAGTTGAACCTTAGTTTTGATTGAGCCGTTCTGAAACACTCTTTCTGTAGAAAATGCAAGTGGAGATTCGGAGCGCTAAGAGGGTAATAGTGGAAAAAGGAATATATTCAAATATAAACTACACAGTAGCATTCTGTGAAAATTCTTTCTGTTCTGTGCATTCAACTAACAGAGTTGAACCTTACTTTTGATTGAGCCGTTCTGAAACACTCTTTCTGTAGAAACTGCAATTGGACATGCTAAGCGCTAAGAGGCCTACATTGGGAAAAAGAATATCTTCAAATAAAAACTACACAGATGCATTCTGTGAAACTTCTTTCTGATCTGTAAATTCAGTTAACAGAGATAAACCATATTTTTGATGGAGCAGTTATGAAACACTCTTTTTGTAGAAAATGCAAGTGGAGATTCGGAGCGCTAAGAGGGTAATAGTGGAAAAAGGAATGTCTTCAAATATAAACTACACGGAATCATTCGGTGAAACTTCTTTCTGATCTGTGCATTCAGCTAACAGAGTTAAACCATACTTTTGATTGAGCAGATCTGAACACTCTTTCTGTAGAAAATGCAACTGGACATTTGGAGCGCTAAGAGCGTAGTAGTGGAAAAAGGAATATATTCAAATATAAACTACACAGAAGCATTCTGTGAAACTTCTTTCTGATCTGAGCATTCAGCTAACAGAGTTAAACCATACTTTTGATTGAGCAGATTTGAAACACTCTGTCTGTAGTAAATGCAACTGGACATTCGTAGCACTAAGTGGGTAATAGTGGAAAAAAGAATATGTTCAAATATAAACTACACAGAAGCATTGTATGAAACTTCTTTCTGTTCTGTGCATTCAACTAACAGAGTTGAACCTTACTTTTGATTGAGCCGTTCTGAAACACTCTTTCTGTAGAAACTGCAATTGGACATTCTGAGCGCTAAGAGGCCTATATTGGGAAAAAGAATGTCTACAAATAAAAACTACACAGAAGAATTGTGTGAAACTTCTTTCTGTTCTGTTTGTTCAACTAAAAGAGTTGAAACATAGTTTTGATTGAGCTGTTCTGAAACACTCTTTCTGTAGAAAATGCAAATGGAGATTCGGAGCGCTAAGAGGGTAATAGTGGAAAAAGGAATGTCTCCAAATATAAACTACACAGAATCATTCTGTGAAACTTCTTTCTGATCTGTGCATTCAGCTAACAGAGTTAAACCATACTTTTGATTGAGCAGATCTGAACACTCTTTCTGTAGAAAATGCAACTGGACATTTGGAGCGCTAAGAGAGTAGTAGTGGAAAAAGGAATATATTCAAATATAAACTACACAGAAACATTCTGTGAAACCTCTTTCTGATCTGAGCATTCAGCTAACAGAGTTAAACCATACTTTTTATTGAGCAGTTTTGAAACACTCTGTCTGTAGAAAATGCAACTGGACATTCGTAGCGCCAAGTGGGTAATAGTGGAAAAAAGAATATGTTCAAATATAAACTACACAGAAGCATTGTATGAAACTTCTTTCTGTTCTGTGCATTCAACTAACAGAGTTGAACCTTACTTTTGATTGAGCCTTTCTGAAACACTCTTTCTGTAGAAACTGCAATTGGACATTCTGAGCGCTAAGAGGCCTCTATTGGGAAAACTAATATCTTCAAATAAAAACTACACAGAAGCATTGTGTGAAACTTATTTCTGATATGTTCATTAAGCTAACAGAGTTAAACCATACTTTTGATTGCGCAGTTCTGAACACTCTTTCTGTAGAAAATGCAAGTGGACATTCGGAGCGCTAAGAGGGTAATAGTGGAAAAAGGAATATATTCAAATATAAACTACACAGTAGCATTCTGTGAAAATTCTTTCTGTTCTGTTCATTCAACTAACAGAGTTGAACCTTACTTTTGATTGAGCCGTTCTGAAACACTCTTTCTGTAGAAACTGCAATTGGACATGCTAAGCGCTAAGAGGCCTACATTGGGAAAAAGAATATCTTCAAATAAACACTACACAGATGCATTCTGTGAAACTTATTTCTGATCTGTAAATTCAGTTAACAGGGATAAAACATATTTTTGATGGAGCAGTAATGAAACACTCTTTTTGTAGAAAATGCAAGTGGAGATTCGGAGCGCTAAGAGGGTAATAGTGGAAAAAGGAATGTCTTCAAATATAAACTACACAGAATCATTCGGTGAAACCTCTTTCTGATCTGTGCATTCAGCTAACAGAGTTAAACCATACTTTTGATTGAGCAGATCTGAACACTCTTTCTGTAGAAAATGGAACTGGACATTTGGAGCGCTAAGAGAGTAGTAGTGGAAAAAGGAATATATTCAAATATAAACTACACAGAAGCATTCTGTGAAACTTCTTTCTGATCTGAGCATTCAGCTAACAGAGTTAAACCATACTTTTGATTGAGCAGTTTTGAAAAACTCTGTCTGTAGAAAATGCAACTGGACATTCGTAGCGCTAACTGGGTAATAGTGGAAAAAAGAATATGTTCAAATATAAACTACACAGAAGCATTGTATGAAACTTCTTCCTGTTCTGTGCATTCAACTAACAGAGTTGAAACTTACTTTTGATTGAGCCGTTCTGAAACACTCTTTCTGTAGAAACTGCAATTGGACATTCTGAGCGCTAAGAGGCCTATATTGGGAAAAAGAATGTCTACAAATAAAAACTACACAGAATTGTGTGAAACTTCTTTCTGTTCTGTTTGTTCAACTAAAAGAGTTGAACCTTAATTTTGATTGAGCCGTTCTGAAACACTCTTTCTGTAGAAAATGCAAGTGGAGATTCGGAGCGCTAAGAGGGTAATAGTGGAAAAAGGAATGTCTCCATATATAAACTACACAGAATCATTCTGTGAAAATTCTTTCTGATCTGTGCATTCAGCTAACAGAGTTAAACCATACTTTTGATTGAGCAGATCTGAACACTCTTTCTGTAGAAAATGCAACTGGACATTTGGAGCACTAAGAGAATAGTAGTGGAAAAAGGAATATATTCAAATATAAACTACACAGAAGCATTCTGTGAAACTTCTTTCTGATCTGAGCATTCAGCTAACAGAGTTAAACCATACTTTTGATTGAGCAGTTTTGAAACACTCTGTCTGTAGAAAATGCAACTGGACATTCGTAGCGCTAAGTGGGTAATAGTGGAAAAAAGAATATGTTCAAATATAAACTACACAGAAGCATTGTATGAAACTTCTTCCTGTTCTGTGCATTCAACTAACAGAGTTGAACCTTACTTTTGATTGAGCCTTTCTGAAACACTCTTTCTGTAGAAACTGCAATTGGACATTCTGAGCGCTAAGAGGACTCTATTGGGAAAAATAATATCTTCAAATAAAAAGTACACAGAAGCATTGTGTGAAACATATTTCTGATATGTTCATTAAGCCAACAGAGTTAAACCATACTTTTGATTGCGCAGTTCTGAACACTCTTTCTGTAGAAAATGCAAGTGGACATTCGGAGCGCTAAGAGGGTAATAGTGGAAAAAGGAATATATTCAAATATAAACTACACAGTAGCATTCTGTGAAAATTCTTTCTGTTCTGTGCATTCAACTAACAGAGTTGAACCTTACTTTTGATTGAGCCGTTCTGAAACACTCTTTCTGTAGAAACTGCATTTGGACATGCTAAGCGCTAAGAGGCCTACATTGGGAAAAAGAATATCTTCAAATAAAAACTACACAGATGCATTCTGTGCAACTTATTTCTGATCTGTAAATTCAGTTAACAGAGATAAAACATATTTTTGATTGAGCAGTTATGAAACACTCTTTTTGTAGAAAATGCAATTGGAGATTCGGAGCGCTAAGAGGGTAATAGTGGAAAAAGGAATGTCTTCAAACATAAACTACACAGAATCATTCGGTGAAACTTCTTTCTGATCTGTGCATTCAGCTAACAGAGTTAAACCATACTTTTGATTGAGCAGATCTGAACACTCTTTCTGTAGAAAATGAAACTGGACATTTGGAGCGCTAAGAGCGTAGTAGTGGAAAAAGGAATATATTCAAATATAAACTACACAGAAGCATTCTGTGAAACTTCTTTCTGATCTGAGCATTCAGCTAACAGATTTAAACCATACTTTTGATTGAGCAGTTTTGAAACACTCTGTCTGTAGAAAATGCAACTGGACATTCGTAGCGCTAATTGGGTAATAGTGGAAAAAAGAATATATTCAAATATAAACTACACAGAAGCATTGTATGAAACTTCTTTCTGTTCTGTGCATTCAACTAACAGAGTTGAACCTTACTTTTGATTGAGCCTTTCTGAAACACTCTTTCTGTAGAAACTGCAATTGGACATTCTGAGCGCTAAGAGGCCTATATTGGGAAAAATAATATCTTCAAATAAAAACTACACAGAAGCATTGTGTGAAACTTATTTCTGATATGTTCATTAAGCTAACAGAGTTAAACCATACTTTTGATTGCGCAGTTCTGAACACTCTTTCTGTAGAAAATGCAAGTGGACATTCGGAGCGCTAAGAGGGTAATAGTGGAAAAAGGAATATATTCAAATATAAACTACACAGTAGCATTCTGTGAAAATTCTTTCTGTTCTGTGCATTCAACTAAAAGAGTTGAACCTTACTTTTGATTGAGCCGTTCTGAAACACTCTTTCTGTAGAAACAACAATTGGACATGCTAAGCGCTAAGAGGCCTACATTGGGAAAAAGAATATCTTCAAATAAAAACTACACAGATGCATTCTGTGAAACTTATTTCTGATCTGTAAATTCAGTTAACAGAGATAAAACATATTTTTGATTGAGCAGTTATGAAACACTCTTTTTGTTGAAAATGCAAGTGGAGATTCGGAGCGCTAAGAGGGTAATAGTGGAAAAAGGAATGTCTTCAAATATAAACTACACAGAATCATTCGGTGAAACTTCTTTCTGATCTGTGCATTCAGCTAACAGAGTTAAACCATACTTTTGATTGAGCAGATCTGAACACTCTTTCTGTAGGAAATGCAACTGGACATTTGGAGTGCTAAGAGCGTAGTAGTGGAAAAAGGAATATATTCAAATATAAACTACACAGAAGCATTCTGTGAAACTTCTTTCTGATCTGAGCATTCAGCTAACAGAGTTAAACCATACTTTTGATTGAGCAGTTTTGAAACACTCTGTCTGTAGAAAATGCAACTGGACATTCGTAGCGCTAAGTGGGTAATAGTGGAAAAAGGAATATGTTCAAATATAAACTACACAGAAGCATTGTATGAAACTTCTTTCTGTTCTGTGCATTCAACTAACAGAGTTGAACCTTACTTTTGATTGAGCCGTTCTGAAACACTCTTTCTGTAGAAACTGCAATTGGACATTCTGAGCGCTAAGAGGCCTATATTGGGAAAAAGAATGTCTACAAATAAAAACTACACAGGAGAATTGTGTGAAACTTCTTTCTGTTCTGTTTGTTCAACTAAAAGAGTTGAAACATAGTTTTGATTGAGCCGTTCTGAAACACTCTTTCTGTAGAAAATGCAAATGGATATTCGGAGCGCTAAGAGGGTAATAGTGGAAAAAGGAATGTCTCCAAATATAAACTACACATAATCATTCTGTAAAATTTCTTTCTGATCTGTGCATTCAGCTAACAGAGTTAAACCATACTTTTGATTGAGCAGATCTGAACACTCTTTCTGTAGAAAATGCAACTGGACATTTGGAGCGCTAAGAGAGTAGTAGTGGAAAAAGGAATATATTCAAATATAAACTACACAGAAGCATTCTGTGAAACTTCTTTCTGATCTGAGCATTCAGATAACAGAGTTAAACCATACTTTTGATTGAGCAGTTTTGAAACACTCTGTCTGTAGAAAATGCAACTGGACATTCATAGCGCCAAGTGGGTAATAGTGGAAAAAAGAATATGTTCAAATATAAACTACACAGAAGCATTGTATGAAACTACTTTCTGTTCTGTGCATTCAACTAACAGAGTTGAACCTTACTTTTGATTGAGCCTTTCTGAAACACTCTTTCTGTAGAAACTGCAATTGGACATTCTGAGCGCTAAGAGGCCTATACTGGGAAAAATAATATCTTCAAATAAAAACTACACAGAAGCATTGTGTGAAACTTATTTCTGATATGTTCATTAAGATAACAGAGTTAAACCATACTTTTGATTGCGCAGTTCTGAACACTCTTTCTGTAGAAAATGCAAGTGGACATTCGCAGCGCTAAGAGGGTAATAGTGGAAAAGGGAATATATTCAAATATAAACTACACAGTAGCATTCTGTGAAAATTCTTTCTGTTCTGTGCATTCAACTAACAGAGTTGAACCTTACTTTTGATTGAGCCGTTCTGAAACACTCTTTCTGAAGAAACTGCAATTGGACATGCTAAGCGCTAAGAGGCATACATTGGGAAAAAGAATATCTTCAAATAAAAACTACACAGATGCATTCTGTGAAACTTATTTCTGATCTGTAAATTCAGTTAACAGAGATAAAACATATTTTTGATTGAGCAGTTATGAAACACTCTTTTTGTAGAAAATGCAAGTGGAGATTCGGAGCGCTAAGTGGGTAATAGTGGAAAAAGGAATGTCTTCAAATATAAACTACACAGAATCATTCGGTGAAACTTCTTTCTGATCTTTGCATTCAGCTAACAGAGTTAAAACATACTTTTGATTGAGCAGATCTGAACACTCTTTCTGTAGAAAATGCAACTCGACATTTGGAGCGCTAAGAGCGTAGTAGTGGAAAAAGGAATATATTCAAATATAAACTACACAGAAGCATTCTGTGAAACTTCTTTCTGATCTGAGCATTCAGCTAACAGAGTTAAACCATACTTTTGATTGAGCAGTTTTGAAACACTCTGTCTGTAGGAAATGCAACTGGACATTCGTAGCGCTAAGTGGGTAATAGTGGAAAAAAGAATATGTTCAAATATAAACTACACAGAAGCATTGTATGAAACTTCTTTCTGTTCTGTGCATTCAACTCACAGAGTGCAACCTTACTTTTGATTGAGCCGTTCTGAAACACTCTTTCTGTAGAAACTGCAATTGGATATTCTGAGCGCTAAGAGGCCTATATTGGGAAAAAGGATGTCTACAAATAAAAACTACACAGAAGAATTGTGTGAAACAACTTTCTGTTCTGTTTGTTCAACTAAAAGGGTTGAACCTTAGTTTTGATTGAGCCGTTCTGAATCACTCTTTCTGTAGAAAATGCAAGTTTAGATTCGGAGCGCTAAGAGGGTAATAGTGGAAAAAGGAATGTCTCCAAATATAAACTACACAGAATCATTCTGTGAAACTTCTTTCTGATCTGTGCATTCAGCTCACAGAGTTAAACCATACTTTTGATTGAGCAGATCTGAACACTCTTTCTGTAGAAAATGCAACTGGACATTTGGAGCGCTAAGAGAGTAGTAGTGGAAAAAGGAATGTATTCAAATATAAACTACACAGAAGCATTCTGTGAAACTTCTTTCTGATCTGAGCATTCAGCTAACAGAGTTAAACCATACTTTTGATTAAGCAGTTTTGAAACACTCTGTCTGTAGAAAATGCAACTGGACATTCGTAGCGCTAAGTGGGTAATAGTGGAAAAAAGAATATGTTCAAATATAAACTACACAGAAACATTGTATGAAACTTCTTTCTGTTCTGTGCATTCAACTAACGGAGTTGAACCTTACTTTTGATTGAGCCTTTCTGAAACACTCTTTCTGTAGAAACTGCATTTGGACATTCTGAGCGCTAAGAGGCCTCTATTGGGAAAACTAATATCTTCAAATAAAAACTACACAGAAGCATTGTGTGAAACTTATTTCTGATATGTTCATTAAGCTAACAGAGTTAAACCATACTTTTGATTGCGCAGTTCTGAACACTCTTTCTGTAGAAAATGCAAGTGGACATTCGGAGCGCTAAGAGGGTAATAGTGGAAAAAGGAATATATTCAAATATAAACTACACAGTAGCATTCTGTGAAAATTCTTTCTGTTCTGTGCATTCAACTAACAGAGTTGAACCTTACTTTTGATTGAGCCGTTCTGAAACACTCTTTCTGTAGAAACTGCAATTGGACATGCTAAGCGCTAAGAGGCCTACATTGGGAAAAAGAATATCTTCAAATAAAAACTACACAGATGCATTCTGTGAAACTTATTTCTGATCTGTAAATTCAGTTAACAGAGATAAAACATATTTTTGATGGAGCAGTTATGAAACACTCTTTTTGTAGAAAATGCAAGTGGAGATTCGGAGCGCTAAGAGGGTAATAGTGGAAAAAGGAATGTCTTCAAATATAAACTACACGGAATCATTCGGTGAAACTTCTTTCTGATCTGTGCATTCAGCTAACAGAGTTAAACCATACTTTTGATTGAGCAGATCTGAACACTCTTTCTGTAGAAAATGCAACTGGACATTTGGAGCGCTAAGAGCGTAGTAGTGGAAAAAGGAATATATTCAAATATAAACTACACAGAAGCATTCTGTGAAACTTCTTTCTGATCTGAGCATTCAGCTAACAGAGTTAAACCATACTTTTGATTGAGCAGATTTGAAACACTCTGTCTGTAGAAAATGCAACTGGACATTCGTAGCGCTAAGTGGGTAATAGTGGAAAAAAGAATATGTTCAAATATAAACTACACAGAAGCATTGTATGAAACTTCTTTCTGTTCTGTGCATTCAACTAACAGAGTTGAACCTTACTTTTGATTGAGCCGTTCTGAAACACTCTTTCTGTAGAAACTGCAATTGGACATTCTGAGCGCTAAGAGGCCTATATTGGGAAAAAGAATGTCTACAAATAAAAACTACACAGAAGAATTGTGTGAAACTTCTTTCTGTTCTGTTTGTTCAACTAAAAGAGTTGAAACATAGCTTTGATTGAGCCGTTCTGAAACACCCTTTCTGTAGAAAATGCAAATGGAGATTCGGAGCGCTAAGAGGGTAATAGTGGAAAAAGGAATGTCTCCAAATATAAACTACACAGAATCATTCTGTGAAACTTCTTTCTGATCTGTGCATTCAGCTAAAAGAGTTAAACCATACTTTTGATTGAGCAGATCTGAACACTCTTTCTGTAGAAAATGCAACTGGACATTTGGAGCTCTAAGAGAGTAGTAGTGGAAAAAGGAATATATTCAAATATAAACTACACAGAAACATTCTGTGAAACTTCTTTCTGATCTGAGCATTCAGCTAACAGAGTTAAACCATACTTTTGATTGAGCAGTTTTGAAACACTCTGTCTGTAGAAAATGCAACTGGACATTCGTAGCGCCAAGTGGGTAATAGTGGAAAAAAGAATATGTTCAAATATAAACTACACAGAAGCATTGTATGAAACTTCTTTCTGTTCTGTGCATTCAACTAACAGAGTTGAACCTTACTTTTGATTGAGCCTTTCTGAAACACTCTTTCTGCAGAAACTGCAATTGGACATTCTGAGCGCTAAGAGGCCTCTATTGGGAAAACTAATATCTTCAAATAAAAACTACACAGAAGCATTGTGTGAAACTTATTTCTGATATGTTCATTAATCTAACAGAGTTAAACCATACTTTTGATTGCGCAGTTCTGAACACTCTTTCTGTAGAAAATGCAAGTGGACATTCGGAGCGCTAAGAGGGTAATAGTGGAAAAAGGAATATATTCAAATATAAACTACACAGTAGCATTCTGTGAAAATTCTTCCTGTTCTGTGCATTCAACTAACAGAGTTGAACCTTACTTTTGATTGAGCCGTTCTGAAACACTCTTTCTGTAGAAACTGCAATTGGACATGCTAAGCGCTAAGAGGCCTACATTGGGAAAAAGATTATCTTCAAATAAACACTACACAGATGCATTCTGTGAAACTTATTTCTGATCTGTAAATTCAGTTAACAGGGATAAAACATATTTTTGATGGAGCAGTAATGAAACACTCTTTTTGTAGAAAATGCAAGTGGAGATTCGGAGCGCTAAGAGGGTAATAGTGGAAAAAGGAATGTCTTCAAATATAAACTACACAGAATCATTCGGTGAAACCTCTTTCTGATCTGTGCATTCAGCTAACAGAGTTAAACCATACTTTTGATTGAGCAGATCTGAACACTCTTTCTGTAGAAAATGCAACTGGACATTTGGAGCGCTAAGAGCGTAGTAGTGGAAAAAGGAATATATTCAAATATAAACTACACAGAAGCATTCTGTGAAACTTCTTTCTGATCTGAGCATTCAGCTAACAGAGTTAAACCATACTTTTGATTGAGCAGTTTTGAAAAACTCTGTCTGTAGAAAATGCAACTGGACATTCGTAGCGCTAAGTGGGTAATAGTGGAAAAAAGAATATGTTCAAATATAAACTACACAGAAGCATTGTATGAAACTACTTTCTGTTCTGTGCATTCAACTAACAGAGTTGAACCTTACTTTTGATTGAGCCTTTCTGAAACACTCTTTCTGTAGAAACTGCAATTGGACATTCTGAGCGCTAAGAGGCCTATATTGGGAAAAATAATAACTTCAAATAAAAACTACACAGAAGCATTGTGTGAAACTTATTTCTGATATGTTCATTAAGCTAACAGAGTTAAACCATACTTTTGATTGCGCAGTTCTGAACACTCTTTCTGTAGAAAATTCAAGTGGACATTCGGAGCGCTAAGAGGGTAATAGTGGAAAAAGGAATATATCCAAATATAAACTACACAGTAGCATTCTGTGAAAATTCTTTCTGTTCTGTGCATTCAACTAACAGAGTTGAACCTTACTTTTGATTGAGCCGTTCTGAAACACTCTTTCTGTAGAAACTGCAATTGGACATGCTAAGCGCTAAGAGGCCTACATTGGGAAAAAGAATATCTTCAAATAAAAACTACACAGATGCATTCTGTGAAACTTATTTCTGATCTGTAAATTCAGTTAACAGAGATAAAACATATTTTTGATGGAGCAGTTATGAAACACTCTTTTTGTAGAAAATGCAAGTGGAGATTCGGAGCGCTAAGAGGGTAATAGTGGAAAAAGGAATGTCTTCAAATATAAACTACACGGAATCATTCGGTGAAACTTCTTTCTGATCTGTGCATTCAGCTAACAGAGTTAAACCATACTTTTGATTGAGCAGATCTGAACACTCTTTCTGTAGAAAATGCAACTGGACATTTGGAGCGCTAAGAGCGTAGTAGTGGAAAAAGGAATATATTCAAATATAAACTACACAGAAGCATTCTGTGAAACTTCTTTCTGATCTGAGCATTCAGCTAACAGAGTTAAACCATACTTTTGATTGAGCAGATTTGAAACACTCTGTCTGTAGAAAATGCAACTGGACATTCGTAGCGCTAAGTGGGTAATAGTGGAAAAAAGAATATGTTCAAATATAAACTACACAGAAGCATTGTATGAAACTTCTTTCTGTTCTGTGCATTCAACTAACAGAGTTGAAACTTACTTTTGATTGAGCCGTTCTGAAACACTCTTTCTGTAGAAACTGCAATTGGACATTCTGAGCGCTAAGAGGCCTATATTGGGAAAAAGAATGTCTACAAATAAAAACTACACAGAAGAATTGTGTGAAACTTCTTTCTGTTCTGTTTGTTCAACTAAAAGAGTTGAAACATAGTTTTGATTGAGCCGTTCTGAAACACTCTTTCTGTAGAAAATGCAAATGGAGATTCGGAGCGCTAAGAGGGTAATAGTGGAAAAAGGAATGTCTCCAAATATAAACTACACAGAATCATTCTGTAAAACTTCTTTCTGATCTGTGCATTCAGCTAAAAGAGTTAAACCATACTTTTGATTGAGCAGATCTGAACACTCTTTCTGTAGAAAATGCAACTGGACATTTGGAGCGCTAAGAGAGTAGTAGTGGAAAAAGGAATATATTCAAATATAAACTACACAGAAACATTCTGTGAAACTTCTTTCTGATCTGAGCATTCAGCTAACAGAGTTAAACCATACTTTTGATTGAGCAGTTTTGAAACACTCTGTCTGTAGAAAATGCAACTGGACATTCGTAGCGCCAAGTGGGTAATAGTGGAAAAAAGAATATGTTCAAATATAAACTACACAGAAGCATTGTATGAAACTTCTTTCTGTTCTGTGCATTCAACTAACAGAGTTGAACCTTACTTTTGATTGAGCCTTTCTGAAACACTCTTTCTGCAGAAACTGCAATTGGACATTCGGAGCGCTAAGAGGCCTCTATTGGGAAAACTAATATCTTCAAATAAAAACTACACAGAAGCATTGTGTGAAACTTATTTCTGATATGTTCATTAATCTAACAGAGTTAAACCATACTTTTGATTGTGCAGTTCTGAACACTCTTTCTGTAGAAAATGCAAGTGGACATTCGGAGCGCTAAGAGGGTAATAGTGGAAAAAGGAATATATTCAAATATAAACTACACAGTAGCATTCTGTGAAAATTCTTCCTGTTCTGTGCATTCAACTAACAGAGTTGAACCTTACTTTTGATTGAGCCGTTCTGAAACACTCTTTCTGTAGAAACTGCAATTGGACATGCTAAGCGCTAAGAGGCCTACATTGGGAAAAAGATTATCTTCAAATAAACACTACACAGATGCATTCTGTGAAACTTATTTCTGATCTGTAAATTCAGTTAACAGGGATAAAACATATTTTTGATGGAGCAGTAATGAAACACTCTTTTTGTAGAAAATGCAAGTGGAGATTCGGAGCGCTAAGAGGGTAATAGTGGAAAAAGGAATGTCTTCAAATATAAACTACACAGAATCATTCGGTGAAACCTCTTTCTGATCTGTGCATTCAGCTAACAGAGTTAAACCATACTTTTGATTGAGCAGATCTGAACACTCTTTCTGTAGAAAATGCAACTGGACATTTGGAGCGCTAAGAGCGTAGTAGTGGAAAAAGGAATATATTCAAATATAAACTACACAGAAGCATTCTGTGAAACTTCTTTCTGATCTGAGCATTCAGCTAACAGAGTTAAACCATACTTTTGATTGAGCAGTTTTGAAAAACTCTGTCTGTAGAAAATGCAACTGGACATTCGTAGCGCTAAGTGGGTAATAGTGAAAAAAGAATATGTTCAAATATAAACTACACAGAAGCATTGTATGAAACTACTTTCTGTTCTGTGCATTCAACTAACAGAGTTGAACCTTACTTTTGATTGAGCCTTTCTGAAACACTCTTTCTGTAGAAACTGCAATTGGACATTCTGAGCGCTAAGAGGCCTATATTGGGAAAAATAATAACTTCAAATAAAAACTACACAGAAGCATTGTGTGAAACTTATTTCTGATATGTTCATTAAGCTAACAGAGTTAAACCATACTTTTGATTGCGCAGTTCTGAACACTCTTTCTGTAGAAAATGCAAGTGGACATTCGGAGCGCTAAGAGGGTAATAGTGGAAAAAGGAATATATCCAAATATAAACTACACAGTATCATTCTGTGAAAATTCTTTCTGTTCTGTGCATTCAACTAACAGAGTTGAACCTTACTTTTGATTGAGCCGTTCTGAAACACTCTTTCTGTAGAAACTGCAATTGGACATGCTAAGCGCTAAGAGGCCTACATTGGGAAAAAGAATATCTTCAAATAAAAACTACACAGATGCATTCTGTGAAACTTATTTCTGATCTGTAAATTCAGTTAACAGAGATAAAACATATTTTTGATGGAGCAGTTATGAAACACTCTTTTTGTAGAAAATGCAAGTGGAGATTCGGAGCGCTAAGAGGGTAATAGTGGAAAAAGGAATGTCTTCAAATATAAACTACACGGAATCATTCGGTGAAACTTCTTTCTGATCTGTGCATTCAGCTAACAGAGTTAAAGCATACTTTTGATTGAGCAGATCTGAACACTCTTTCTGTAGAAAATGCAACTGGACATTTGGAGCGCTAAGAGCGTAGTAGTGGAAAAAGGAATATATTCAAATATAAACTACACAGAAGCATTCTGTGAAACTTCTTTCTGATCTGAGCATTCAGCTAACAGAGTTAAACCATACTTTTGATTGAGCAGATTTGAAACACTCTGTCTGTAGAAAATGCAACTGGACATTCGTAGCGCTAAGTGGGTAATAGTGGAAAAAAGAATATGTTCAAATATAAACTACACAGAAGCATTGTATGAAACTTCTTTCTGTTCTGTGCATTCAACTAACAGAGTTGAACCTTACTTTTGATTGAGCCGTTCTGAAACACTCTTTCTGTAGAAACTGCAATTGGACATTCTGAGCGCTAAGAGGCCTATATTGGGAAAAAGAATGTCTACAAATAAAAACTACACAGAAGAATTGTGTGAAACTTCTTTCTGTTCTGTTTGTTCAACTAAAAGAGTTGAAACATAGTTTTGATTGAGCCGTTCTGAAACACTCTTTCTGTAGAAAATGCAAATGGAGATTCGGAGCGCTAAGAGGGTAATAGTGGAAAAAGGAATGTCTCCAAATATAAACTACACAGAATCATTCTGTAAAACTTCTTTCTGATCTGTGCATTCAGCTAAAAGAGTTAAACCATACTTTTGATTGAGCAGATCTGAACACTCTTTCTGTAGAAAATGCAACTGGACATTTGGAGCGCTAAGAGAGTAGTAGTGGAAAAAGGAATATATTCAAATATAAACTACACAGAAACATTCTGTGAAACTTCTTTCTGATCTGAGCATTCAGCTAACAGAGTTAAACCATACTTTTGATTGAGCAGTTTTGAAACACTCTGTCTGTAGAAAATGCAACTGGACATTCGTAGCGCCAAGTGGGTAATAGTGGAAAAAAGAATATGTTCAAATATAAACTACACAGAAGCATTGTATGAAACTTCTTTCTGTTCTGTGCATTCAACTAACAGAGTTGAACCTTACTTTTGATTGAGCCTTTCTGAAACACTCTTTCTGCAGAAACTGCAATTGGACATTCTGAGCGCTAAGAGGCCTCTATTGGGAAAACTAATATCTTCAAATAAAAACTACACAGAAGCATTGTGTGAAACTTATTTCTGATATGTTCATTAATCTAACAGAGTTAAACCATACTTTTGATTGCGCAGTTCTGAACACTCTTTCTGTAGAAAATGCAAGTGGACATTCGGAGCGCTAAGAGGGTAATAGTGGAAAAAGGAATATATTCAAATATAAACTACACAGTAGCATTCTGTGAAAATTCTTCCTGTTCTGTGCATTCAACTAACAGAGTTGAACCTTACTTTTGATTGAGCCGTTCTGAAACACTCTTTCTGTAGAAACTGCAATTGGACATGCTAAGCGCTAAGAGGCCTACATTGGGAAAAAGAATATCTTCAAATAAACACTACACAGATGCATTCTGTGAAACTTATTTCTGATCTGTAAATTCAGTTAACAGGGATAAAACATATTTTTGATGGAGCAGTAATGAAACACTCTTTTTGTAGAAAATGCAAGTGGAGATTCGGAGCGCTAAGAGGGTAATAGTGGAAAAAGGAATGTCTTCAAATATAAACTACAAAGAATCATTCGGTGAAACCTCTTTCTGATCTGTGCATTCAGCTAACAGAGTTAAACCATACTTTTGATTGAGCAGATCTGAACACTCTTTCTGTAGAAAATGCAACTGGACATTTGGAGCGCTAAGAGCGTAGTAGTGGAAAAAGGAATATATTCAAATATAAACTACACAGAAGCATTCTGTGAAACTTCTTTCTGATCTGAGCATTCAGCTAACAGAGTTAAACCATACTTTTGATTGAGCAGTTTTGAAAAACTCTGTCTGTAGAAAATGCAACTGGACATTCGTAGCGCTAAGTGGGTAATAGTGGAAAAAAGAATATGTTCAAATATAAACTACACAGAAGCATTGTATGAAACTACTTTCCGTTCTGTGCATTCAACTAACAGAGTTGAACCTTACTTTTGATTGAGCCTTTCTGAAACACTCTTTCTGTAGAAACTGCAATTGGACATTCTGAGCGCTAAGAGGCCTATACTGGGAAAAAAAATATCTTCAAATAAAAACTACACAGAAGCATTGTGTGAAACTTATTTCTGATATGTTCATTAAGCTAACAGAGTTAAACCATACTTTTGATTGCGCAGTTCTGAACACTCTTTCTGTAGAAAATGCAAGTGGACATTCGCAGCGCTAAGAGGGTAATAGTGGAAAAGGGAATATATTCAAATATAAACTACACAGTAGCATTCTGTGAAAATTCTTTCTGTTCTGTGCATTCAACTAACAGAGTTGAACCTTACTTTTGATTGAGCCGTTCTGAAACACTCTTTCTGAAGAAACTGCAATTGGACATGCTAAGCGCTAAGAGGCATACATTGGGAAAAAGAATATCTTCAAATAAAAACTACACAGATGCATTCTGTGAAACTTATTTCTGATCTGTAAATTCAGTTAACAGAGATAAAACATATTTTTGATTGAGCAGTTATGAAACACTCTTTTTGTAGAAAATGCAAGTGGAGATTCGGAGCGCTAAGTGGGTAATAGTGGAAAAAGGAATGTCTTCAAATATAAACTACACAGAATCATTCGGTGAAACTTCTTTCTGATCTTTGCATTCAGCTAACAGAGTTAAACCATACTTTTGATTGAGCAGATCAGAACACTCTTTCTGTAGAAAATGCAACTCGACATTTGGAGCGCTAAGAGCGTAGTAGTGGAAAAAGGAATATATTCAAATATAAACTACACAGAAGCATTCTGTGAAACTTCTTTCTGATCTGAGCATTCAGCTAACAGAGTTAAACCATACTTTTGATTGAGCAGTTTTGAAACACTCTGTCTGTAGGAAATGCAACTGGACATTCGTAGCGCTAAGTGGGTAATAGTGGAAAAAAGAATATGTTCAAATATAAACTACACAGAAGCATTGTATGAAACTTCTTTCTGTTCTGTGCATTCAACTCACAGAGTTCAACCTTACTTTTGATTGAGCCGTTCTGAAACACTCTTTCTGTAGAAACTGCAATTGGATATTCTGAGCGCTAAGAGGCCTATATTGGGAAAAAGAATGTCTACAAATAAAAACTACACAGAAGAATTGTGTGAAACAACTTTCTGTTCTGTTTGTTCAACTAAAAGGGTTGAACCTTAGTTTTGATTGAGCCGTTCTGAAACACTCTTTCTGTAGAAAACGCAAGTTTAGATTCGGAGCGCTAAGAGGGTAATAGTGGAAAAAGGAATGTCTCCAAATATAAACTACACAGAATCATTCTGTGAAACTTCTTTCTGATCTGTGCATTCAGCTCACAGAGTTAAACCATACTTTTGATTGAGCAGATCTGAACACTCTTTCTGTAGAAAATGCAACTGGACATTTGGAGCGCTAAGAGAGTAGTAGTGGAAAAAGGAATGTATTCAAATATAAACTACACAGAAGCATTCTGTGAAACTTCTTTCTGATCTGAGCATTCAGCTAACAGAGTTAAACCATACTTTTGATTAAGCAGTTTTGAAACACTCTGTCTGTAGAAAATGCAACTGGACATTCGTAGCGCTAAGTGGGTAATAGTGGAAAAAAGAATATGTTCAAATATAAACTACACAGAAACATTGTATGAAACTTCTTTCTGTTCTGTGCATTCAACTAACGGAGTTGAACCTTACTTTTGATGGAGCCTTTCTGAAACACTCTTTCTGTAGAAACTGCAATTGGACATTCTGAGCGCTAAGAGGCCTCTATTGGGAAAACTAATATCTTCAAATAAAAACTACACAGAAGCATTGTGTGAAACTTATTTCTGATATGTTCATTAAGCTAAAAGAGTTAAACCATACTTTTGATTGCGCAGTTCTGAACACTCTTTCTGTAGAAAATGCAAGTGGACATTCGGAGCGCTAAGAGGGTAATAGTGGAAAAAGGAATATATTCAAATATAAACTACACAGTAGCATTCTGTGAAAATTCTTTCTGTTCTGTGCATTCAACTAACAGAGTTGAACCTTACTTTTGATTGAGCCGTTCTGAAACACTCTTTCTGTAGAAACTGCAATTGGACATGCTAAGCGCTAAGAGGCCTACATTGGGAAAAAGAATATCTTCAAATAAAAACTACACAGATGCATTCTGTGAAACTTATTTCTGATCTGTAAATTCAGTTAACAGAGATAAAACATATTTTTGATTGAGCAGTTATGAAACACTCTTTTTGTAGAAAATGCAAGTGGAGATTCGGAGCGCTAAGAGGGTAATAGTGGAAAAAGGAATGTCTTCAAATATAAACTACACGGAATCATTCGGTGAAACTTCTTTCTGATCTGTGCATTCAGCTAACAGAGTTAAACCATACTTTTGATTGAGCAGATCTGAACACTCTTTCTGTAGAAAATGCAACTGGACATTTGGAGCGCTAAGAGCGTAGTAGTGGAAAAAGGAATATATTCAAATATAAACTACACAGAAGCATTCTGTGAAACTTCTTTCTGATCTGAGCATTCAGCTAACAGAGTTAAACCATACTTTTGATTGAGCAGATTTGAAACACTCTGTCTGTAGAAAATGCAACTGGACATTCGTAGCGCTATGTGGGTAATAGTGGAAAAAAGAATATGTTCAAATATAAACTACACAGAAGCATTGTATGAAACTTCTTTCTGTTCTGTGCATTCAACTAACAGAGTTGAACCTTACTTTTGATTGAGCCGTTCTGAAACACTCTTTCTGTAGAAACTGCAATTGGACATTCTGAGCGCTAAGAGGCCTATATTGGGAAAAAGAATGTCTACAAATAAAAACTACACAGAAGAATTGTGTGAAACTTCTTTCTGTTCTGTTTGTTCAACTAAAAGAGTTGAAACATAGTTTTGATTGAGCCGTTCTGAAACACTCTTTCTGTAGAAAATGCAAATGGAGTTTCGGAGCGCTAAGAGGGTAATAGTGGAAAAAGGAATGTCTCCAAATATAAACTACACAGAATCATTCTGTGAAACTTCTTTCTGATCTGTGCATTCAGCTAACAGAGTTAAACCATACTTTTGATTGAGCAGATCTGAACACTCTTTCTGTAGAAAATGCAACTGGACATTTGGAGCGCTAAGAGAGTAGTAGTGGAAAAAGGAATATATTCAAATATAAACTACACAGAAATATTCTGTGAAACTTCTTTCTGATCTGAGCATTCAGCTAACAGAGTTAAACCATACTTTTGATTGAGCAGTTTTGAAACACTCTGTCTGTAGAAAATGCAACTGGACATTCGTAGCGCCAAGTGGGTAATAGTGGAAAAAAGAATATGTTCAAATATAAACTACACAGAAGCATTGTATGAAACTTCTTTCTGTTCTGTGCATTCAACTAACAGAGTTGAACCTTACTTTTGATTGAGCCTTTCTGAAACACTCTTTCTGTAGAAACAGCAATTGGACATTCTGAGCGCTAAGAGGCCTCTATTGGGAAAACTAATATCTTCAAATAAAAACTACACAGAAGCATTGTGTGAAACTTATTTCTGATATGTTCATTAAGCTAACAGAGTTAAACCATACTTTTGATTGCGCAGTTCTGAACACTCTTTCTGTAGAAAATGCAAGTGGACATTCGGAGCGCTAAGAGGGTAATAATGGAAAAAGGAATATATTCAAATATAAACTACACAGTAGCATTCTGTGAAAATTCTTTCTGTTCTGTGCATTCAACTAACAGAGTTGAACCTTACTTTTGATTGAGCCGTTCTGAAACACTCTTTCTGTAGAAACTGCAATTGGACATGCTAAGCGCTAAGAGGCCTACATTGGGAAAAAGAATATCTTCAAATAAACACTACACAGATGCATTCTGTGAAACTTATTTCTGATCTGTAAATTCAGTTAACAGGGATAAAACATATTTTTGATGGAGCAGTAATGAAACACTCTTTTTGTAGAAAATGCAAGTGGAGATTCGGAGCGCTAAGAGGGTAATAGTGGAAAAAGGAATGTCTTCAAATATAAACTACACAGAATCATTCGGTGAAACCTCTTTCTGATCTGTGCATTCAGCTAACAGAGTTAAACCATACTTTTGATTGAGCAGATCTGAACACTCTTTCTGTAGAAAATGCAACTGGACATTTGGAGCGCTAAGAGCGTAGTAGTGGAAAAAGGAATATATTCAAATATAAACTACACAGAAGCATTCTGTGAAACTTCTTTCTGATCTGAGCATTCAGCTAACAGAGTTAAACCATACTTTTGATTGAGCAGTTTTGAAAAACTCTGTCTGTAGAAAATGCAACTGGACATTCGTAGCGCTAAGTGGGTAATAGTGGAAAAAAGAATATGTTCAAATATAAACTACACAGAAGCATTGTATGAAATTTCTTCCTGTTCTGTGCATTCAACTAACAGAGTTGAACCTTACTTTTGATTGAGCCGTTCTGAAACACTCTTTCTGTAGAAACTGCAATTGGACATTCTGAGCGCTAGGAGGCCTATATTGAGAAAAAGAATGTCTACAAATAAAAACTACACAGAAGAATTGTGTGAAACTTCTTTCTGTTCTGTTTGTTCAACTAAAAGAGTTGAACATTAGTTTTGATTGAGCCGTTCTGAAACACTCTTTCTGTAGAAAATGCAAGTGGAGATTCGGAGCGCTAAGAGGGTAATAGTGGAAAAAGGAATGTCTCCAAATATAAACTACACAGAATCATTCTGTGAAACTTCTTTCTGATCTGTGCATTCAGCTAACAGAGTTAAAGCATACTTTTGATTGAGCAGACCTGAACACTCTTTCTGTAGAAAATGCAACTGGACATTTGGAGCTCTAAGAGAGTAGTAGTGGAAAAAGGAATATATTCAAATATAAACTACACAGAAGCATTCTGTGAAACTTCTTTCTGATCTGAGCATTCAGCTAACAGAGTTAAACCATACTTTTGATTGAGCAGTTTTGAAACACTCTGTCTGTAGAAAATGCAATTGGACATTCGTAGCGCTAAGTGGGTAATAGTGGAAAAAAGAATATGTTCAAATATAAACTACACAGAAGCATTGTATGAAACTTCTTTCTGTTCTGTGCATTCAACTAACAGAGTTGAACCTTAATTTTGATTGAGCCTTTCTGAAACACTCTTTCTGTAGAAACTGCAAATGGACATTCTGAGCGCTAAGAGGCCTATATTGGGAAAAATAATATCTTCAAATAAAAACTACACAGAAGCATTGTGTGAAACTTATTTCTGATATGTTCATTAAGCTAACAGAGTTAAACCATACTTTTGATTGCGCAGTTCTGAACACTCTTTCTGTAGAAAATGCAAGTGGACATTCGGAGCGCTAAGAGGGTAATAGTGGAAAAAGGAATATATTCAAATATAAACTACACAGTAGCATTCTGTGAAAATTTTTTCTGTTCTGCGCATTCAACTAACAGAGTTGAACCTTACTTTTGATTGAGCCGTTCTGAAAAACTCATTCTGTAGAAACTGCAATTGGACATGCTAAGCGCTAAGAGGCCTACATTGGGAAAAAGAATATCTTCAAATAAAAACTACACAGATGCATTCTGTGAAACTTATTTCTGATCTGTAAATTCAGTTAACAGAGATAAAACATATTTTTGATTGAGCAGATATGAAAAACTCTTTTTGTAGAAAATGCAAGTGGAGATTCGGAGCGCTAAGAGGGTAATAGTGGAAAAAGGAGTGTCTTCAAATATAAACTACACAGAATCATTCGGTGAAACTTCTTTCTGATATGTGCATTCAGCTAACAGAGTTAAACCATATTTTTGATTGAGCAGATCTGAACACTCTTTCTGTAGAAAATGCAACTGGACATTTGGAGCGCTAAGAGCGTAGTAGTGGAAAAAGGAATATATTCAAATATAAACTACACAGAAGCATTCTGTGAAACTTCTTTCTGATCTGAGCATTCAGCTAACAGAGTTAAACCATACTTTTGATTGAGCAGTTTTGAAACACTCTGTCTGTAGAAAATGCAACTGGACATTCGTAGCGCTAAGTGGGTAATAGTGGAAAAAAGAATATGTTCAAATATAAACTACACAGAAGCATTGTATGAAACTTCTTTCTGTTCTGTGCATTCAACTAACAGAGTTGAACCTTACTTTTGATTGTGCCGTTCTGAAACACTCTTTCTGTAGAAACTGCAATTGGACATTCTGAGCGCTAAGAGGCCTATATTGGGAAAAAGTATGTCTACAAATAAAAACTACACAGAAGAATTGTGTGAAACTTCTTTCTGTTCTGTTTGTTCAACTAAAAGAGTTGAACCTTAGTTTTGATTGAGCCGTTCTGAAACACTCTTTCTGTAGAAAATGCAAGTGGACATTCGGAGCGCTAAGAGGGTAATAGTGGAAAAAGCAATGTCTCCAAATATAAACTACACAGAATCATTCTGTGAAACTTCTTTCTGATCTGTGCATTCAGCTAACAGAGTTAAACCATAATTTTGATTGAGCAGATCTGAACACTCTTTCTGTAGAAAATGCAACTGGACATTTGGAGCGCTAAGAGAGTAGTAGTGGAAAAAGGAATATATTCAAATATAAACTACACAGAAGCATTCTGTGAAACTTCTTTCTGATCTGAGCATTCAGCTAACAGAGTTAAACCATACTTTTGATTGAGCAGTTTTGAAACACTCTGTCTGTAGAAAATGCAACTGGACATTCGTAGCGCTAAGTGGGTAATAGTGGAAAAAAGAATATGTTCAAATATAAACTACACAGAAGCATTGTATGAAACTCTTTCTGTTCTGTGCATTCAACTAACAGAGTTGAACCTTACTTTTGATTGAGCCTTTCTGAAACACTCTTTCTGTAGAAACTGCAATTGGACATTCTGAGCGCTAAGAGGCCTCTATTGGGAAAAATAATATCTTCAAATAAAAACTACACAGAAGCATTGTGTGAAACTTATTTCTGATATGTTCATTAAGCTAACAGAGTTAAACCATACTTTTGATTGCGCAGTTCTGAACACTCTTTCTGTAGAAAATGCAAGTGGACATTCGGAGCGCTAAGTGGGTAATAGTGGAAAAAGGAATATATTCAAATATAAACTACACAGTAGCATTCTGTGAAAATTCTTTCTGTTCTGTGCATTCAACTAACAGAGTTGAACCTTACTTTTGATTGAGCCGTTCTGAAACACTCTTTCTGTAGAAACTGCAATTGGACATGCTAAGCGCTAAGAGGCCTACATTGGGAAAAAGAATATCTTCAAATAAAAACTACACAGATGCATTCTGTGAAACTTATTTCTGATCTGTAAATTCAGTTAACAGAGATAAAACATATTTTTGATTGAGCAGTTATGAAACACTCTTTTTGTAGAAAATGCAAGTGGAGATTCGGAGCGCTAAGAAGGTAATAGTGGAAAAAGGAATGTCTTCAAATATAAACTACACAGAATCATTCGGTGAAACTTCTTTCTGATCTGTGCATTCAGCTAACAGAGTTAAAACATAGTTTTGATTGAGCAGATCTGAACACTCTTTCTGTAGAAAATGCAACTGGACATTTGGAGCGCTAAGAGCGTAGTAGTGGAAAAAGGAATATATTCAAATATAAACTACACAGAAGCATTCTGTGAAACTTCTTTCTGATCTGAGCATTCAGCTAACAGAGTTAAACCATACTTTTGATTGAGCAGTTTTGAAACACTCTGTCTGTAGAAGGTGCAACTGGACATTCGTAGCACTAAGTGGGTAATAGTGGAATAAAAATATGTTCAAATATAAACTACACAGAAGCATTTTATGAAACTTCTTTCTGTTCTGTGCATTCAACTAACAGTGTTGAACCTTAGTTTTGATTGAGCCGTTCTGAAACACTCTTTCTGTAGAAACTGCAGTTGGACATTCTGAGCGCTAGGAGGCCTATATTGGGAAAAAGAATGTCTACAAATAAAAACTACACAGAAGAATTGTGTGAAACAACTTTCTGTTCTGTTTGTTCAACTAAAAGAGTTGAACCTTAGTTTTGATTGAGCCGTTCTGAAACACTCTTTCTGTAGAAAATGCAAGTTTAGATTCGGAGCGCTAAGAGGGTAATAGTGGAAAAAGGAATGTCTCCAAATATAAACTACACAGAATAATTCTGTGAAACTTCTTTCTGATCTGTGCATTCAGCTCACAGAGTTAAACCATACTTTTGATGGAGCAGATCTGAACACTCTTTCTGTAGAAAATGCAACTGGACATTTGGAGCACTAAGAGAGTAGTAGTTGAAAAAGGAATGTATTCAAATATAAACTACACAGAAGCATTCTGTGAAACTTCTTTCTGATCTGAGCATTCAGCTAACAGATTTAAACCATACTTTTGATTAAGCAGTTTTGAAACACTCTGTCTGTAGAAAATGCAACTGGACATTCGTAGCGCTAAGTGGGTAATAGTGGAAAAAAGAATATGTTCAAATATAAACTACACAGAAACATTGTATGAAACTTCTTTCTGTTCTGTGCATTCAACTAACAGAGTTGAACCTTACTTTTGATTGAGCCGTTCTGAAACACTCTTTCTGTAGAAACTGCAATTGGACATTCTGAGCGCTAAGAGGCCTATATTGGGAAAAAGAATGTCTACAAATAAAAACTACACAGAAGAATTGTGTGAAACTTCTTTCTGTTCTGTTTGTTCAACTAAAAGAGTTGAAACATAGTTTTGATTGAGCCGTTCTGAAACACTCTTTCTGTAGAAAATGCAAATGGAGTTTCGGAGCGCTAAGAGGGTAATAGTGGAAAAAGGAATGTCTCCAAATATAAACTACACAGAATCATTCTGTGAAACTTCTTTCTGATCTGTGCATTCAGCTAACAGAGTTAAACCATACTTTTGATTGAGCAGATCTGAACACTCTTTCTGTAGAAAATGCAACTGGACATTTGGAGCGCTAAGAGAGTAGTAGTGGAAAAAGGAATATATTCAAATATAAACTACACAGAAATATTCTGTGAAACTTCTTTCTGATCTGAGCATTCAGCTAACAGAGTTAAACCATACTTTTGATTGAGCAGTTTTGAAACACTCTGTCTGTAGAAAATGCAACTGGACATTCGTAGCGCCAAGTGGGTAATAGTGGAAAAAAGAATATGTTCAAATATAAACTACACAGAAGCATTGTATGAAACTTCTTTCTGTTCTGTGCATTCAACTAACAGAGTTGAACCTTACTTTTGATTGAGCCTTTCTGAAACACTCTTTCTGTAGAAACAGCAATTGGACATTCTGAGCGCTAAGAGGCCTCTATTGGGAAAACTAATATCTTCAAATAAAAACTACACAGAAGCATTGTGTGAAACTTATTTCTGATATGTTCATTAAGCTAACAGAGTTAAACCATACTTTTGATTGCGCAGTTCTGAACACTCTTTCTGTAGAAAATGCAAGTGGACATTCGGAGCGCTAAGAGGGTAATAATGGAAAAAGGAATATATTCAAATATAAACTACACAGTAGCATTCTGTGAAAATTCTTTCTGTTCTGTGCATTCAACTAACAGAGTTGAACCTTACTTTTGATTGAGCCGTTCTGAAACACTCTTTCTGTAGAAACTGCAATTGGACATGCTAAGCGCTAAGAGGCCTACATTGGGAAAAAGAATATCTTCAAATAAACACTACACAGATGCATTCTGTGAAACTTATTTCTGATCTGTAAATTCAGTTAACAGGGATAAAACATATTTTTGATGGAGCAGTAATGAAACACTCTTTTTGTAGAAAATGCAAGTGGAGATTCGGAGCGCTAAGAGGGTAATAGTGGAAAAAGGAATGTCTTCAAATATAAACTACACAGAATCATTCGGTGAAACCTCTTTCTGATCTGTGCATTCAGCTAACAGAGTTAAACCATACTTTTGATTGAGCAGATCTGAACACTCTTTCTGTAGAAAATGCAACTGGACATTTGGAGCGCTAAGAGCGTAGTAGTGGAAAAAGGAATATATTCAAATATAAACTACACAGAAGCATTCTGTGAAACTTCTTTCTGATCTGAGCATTCAGCTAACAGAGTTAAACCATACTTTTGATTGAGCAGTTTTGAAAAACTCTGTCTGTAGAAAATGCAACTGGACATTCGTAGCGCTAAGTGGGTAATAGTGGAAAAAAGAATATGTTCAAATATAAACTACACAGAAGCATTGTATGAAATTTCTTCCTGTTCTGTGCATTCAACTAACAGAGTTGAACCTTACTTTTGATTGAGCCGTTCTGAAACACTCTTTCTGTAGAAACTGCAATTGGACATTCTGAGCGCTAGGAGGCCTATATTGAGAAAAAGAATGTCTACAAATAAAAACTACACAGAAGAATTTTGTGAAACTTCTTTCTGTTCTGTTTGTTCAACTAAAAGAGTTGAACATTAGTTTTGATTGAGCCGTTCTGAAACACTCTTTCTGTAGAAAATGCAAGTGGAGATTCGGAGCGCTAAGAGGGTAATAGTGGAAAAAGGAATGTCTCCAAATATAAACTACACAGAATCATTCTGTGAAACTTCTTTCTGATCTGTGCATTCAGCTAACAGAGTTAAAGCATACTTTTGATTGAGCAGACCTGAACACTCTTTCTGTAGAAAATGCAACTGGACATTTGGAGCTCTAAGAGAGTAGTAGTGGAAAAAGGAATATATTCAAATATAAACTACACAGAAGCATTCTGTGAAACTTCTTTCTGATCTGAGCATTCAGCTAACAGAGTTAAACCATACTTTTGATTGAGCAGTTTTGAAACACTCTGTCTGTAGAAAATGCAATTGGACATTCGTAGCGCTAAGTGGGTAATAGTGGAAAAAAGAATATGTTCAAATATAAACTACACAGAAGCATTGTATGAAACTTCTTTCTGTTCTGTGCATTCAACTAACAGAGTTGAACCTTAATTTTGATTGAGCCTTTCTGAAACACTCTTTCTGTAGAAACTGCAAATGGACATTCTGAGCGCTAAGAGGCCTATATTGGGAAAAATAATATCTTCAAATAAAAACTACACAGAAGCATTGTGTGAAACTTATTTCTGATATGTTCATTAAGCTAACAGAGTTAAACCATACTTTTGATTGCGCAGTTCTGAACACTCTTTCTGTAGAAAATGCAAGTGGACATTCGGAGCGCTAAGAGGGTAATAGTGGAAAAAGGAATATATTCAAATATAAACTACACAGTAGCATTCTGTGAAAATTCTTTCTGTTCTGCGCATTCAACTAACAGAGTTGAACCTTACTTTTGATTGAGCCGTTCTGAAAAACTCATTCTGTAGAAACTGCAATTGGACATGCTAAGCGCTAAGAGGCCTACATTGGGAAAAAGAATATCTTCAAATAAAAACTACACAGATGCATTCTGTGAAACTTATTTCTGATCTGTAAATTCAGTTAACAGAGATAAAACATATTTTTGATTGAGCAGATATGAAAAACTCTTTTTGTAGAAAATGCAAGTGGAGATTCGGAGCGCTAAGAGGGTAATAGTGGAAAAAGGAGTGTCTTCAAATATAAACTACACAGAATCATTCGGTGAAACTTCTTTCTGATATGTGCATTCAGCTAACAGAGTTAAACCATATTTTTGATTGAGCAGATCTGAACACTCTTTCTGTAGAAAATGCAACTGGACATTTGGAGCGCTAAGAGCGTAGTAGTGGAAAAAGGAATATATTCAAATATAAACTACACAGAAGCATTCTGTGAAACTTCTTTCTGATCTGAGCATTCAGCTAACAGAGTTAAACCATACTTTTGATTGAGCAGTTTTGAAACACTCTGTCTGTAGAAAATGCAACTGGACATTCGTAGCGCTAAGTGGGTAATAGTGGAAAAAAGAATATGTTCAAATATAAACTACACAGAAGCATTGTATGAAACTTCTTTCTGTTCTGTGCATTCAACTAACAGAGTTGAACCTTACTTTTGATTGTGCCGTTCTGAAACACTCTTTCTGTAGAAACTGCAATTGGACATTCTGAGCGCTAAGAGGCCTATATTGGGAAAAAGTATGTCTACAAATAAAAACTACACAGAAGAATTGTGTGAAACTTCTTTCTGTTCTGTTTGTTCAACTAAAAGAGTTGAACCTTAGTTTTGATTGAGCCGTTCTGAAACACTCTTTCTGTAGAAAATGCAAGTGGACATTCGGAGCGCTAAGAGGGTAATAGTGGAAAAAGCAATGTCTCCAAATATAAACTACACAGAATCATTCTGTGAAACTTCTTTCTGATCTGTGCATTCAGCTAACAGAGTTAAACCATAATTTTGATTGAGCAGATCTGAACACTCTTTCTGTAGAAAATGCAACTGGACATTTGGAGCGCTAAGAGAGTAGTAGTGGAAAAAGGAATATATTCAAATATAAACTACACAGAAGCATTCTGTGAAACTTCTTTCTGATCTGAGCATTCAGCTAACAGAGTTAAACCATACTTTTGATTGAGCAGTTTTGAAACACTCTGTCTGTAGAAAATGCAACTGGACATTCGTAGCGCTAAGTGGGTAATAGTGGAAAAAAGAATATGTTCAAATATAAACTACACAGAAGCATTGTATGAAACTCTTTCTGTTCTGTGCATTCAACTAACAGAGTTGAACCTTACTTTTGATTGAGCCTTTCTGAAACACTCTTTCTGTAGAAACTGCAATTGGACATTCTGAGCGCTAAGAGGCCTCTATTGGGAAAAATAATATCTTCAAATAAAAACTACACAGAAGCATTGTGTGAAACTTATTTCTGATATGTTCATTAAGCTAACAGAGTTAAACCATACTTTTGATTGCGCAGTTCTGAACACTCTTTCTGTAGAAAATGCAAGTGGACATTCGGAGCGCTAAGTGGGTAATAGTGGAAAAAGGAATATATTCAAATATAAACTACACAGTAGCATTCTGTGAAAATTCTTTCTGTTCTGTGCATTCAACTAACAGAGTTGAACCTTACTTTTGATTGAGCCGTTCTGAAACACTCTTTCTGTAGAAACTGCAATTGGACATGCTAAGCGCTAAGAGGCCTACATTGGGAAAAAGAATATCTTCAAATAAAAACTACACAGATGCATTCTGTGAAACTTATTTCTGATCTGTAAATTCAGTTAACAGAGATAAAACATATTTTTGATTGAGCAGTTATGAAACACTCTTTTTGTAGAAAATGCAAGTGGAGATTCGGAGCGCTAAGAAGGTAATAGTGGAAAAAGGAATGTCTTCAAATATAAACTACACAGAATCATTCGGTGAAACTTCTTTCTGATCTGTGCATTCAGCTAACAGAGTTAAAACATAGTTTTGATTGAGCAGATCTGAACACTCTTTCTGTAGAAAATGCAACTGGACATTTGGAGCGCTAAGAGCGTAGTAGTGGAAAAAGGAATATATTCAAATATAAACTACACAGAAGCATTCTGTGAAACTTCTTTCTGATCTGAGCATTCAGCTAACAGAGTTAAACCATACTTTTGATTGAGCAGTTTTGAAACACTCTGTCTGTAGAAGGTGCAACTGGACATTCGTAGCACTAAGTGGGTAATAGTGGAATAAAAATATGTTCAAATATAAACTACACAGAAGCATTTTATGAAACTTCTTTCTGTTCTGTGCATTCAACTAACAGTGTTGAACCTTAGTTTTGATTGAGCCGTTCTGAAACACTCTTTCTGTAGAAACTGCAGTTGGACATTCTGAGCGCTAGGAGGCCTATATTGGGAAAAAGAATGTCTACAAATAAAAACTACACAGAAGAATTGTGTGAAACAACTTTCTGTTCTGTTTGTTCAACTAAAAGAGTTGAACCTTAGTTTTGATTGAGCCGTTCTGAAACACTCTTTCTGTAGAAAATGCAAGTTTAGATTCGGAGCGCTAAGAGGGTAATAGTGGAAAAAGGAATGTCTCCAAATATAAACTACACAGAATCATTCTGTGAAACTTCTTTCTGATCTGTGCATTCAGCTCACAGAGTTAAACCATACTTTTGATGGAGCAGATCTGAACACTCTTTCTGTAGAAAATGCAACTGGACATTTGGAGCACTAAGAGAGTAGTAGTTGAAAAAGGAATGTATTCAAATATAAACTACACAGAAGCATTCTGTGAAACTTCTTTCTGATCTGAGCATTCAGCTAACAGATTTAAACCATACTTTTGATTAAGCAGTTTTGAAACACTCTGTCTGTAGAAAATGCAACTGGACATTCGTAGCGCTAAGTGGGTAATAGTGGAAAAAAGAATATGTTCAAATATAAACTACACAGAAACATTGTATGAAACTTCTTTCTGTTCTGTGCATTCAACTAACAGAGTTGAACCTTACTTTTGATTGAGCCTTTCTGAAACACTCTTTCTGTAGAAACTGCAATTGGACATTCTGAGCGCTAAGAGGCCTCTATTGGGAAAAATAATATCTTCAAATAAAAACTACACAGAAGCATTGTGTGAAACTTATTTCTGATATGTTCATTAAGCTAACAGAGTTAAACCATACTTTTGATTGCGCAGTTCTGAACACTCTTTCTGTAGAAAATGCAAGTGGACATTCGGAGCGCTAAGTGGGTAATAGTGGAAAAAGGAATATATTCAAATATAAACTACACAGTAGCATTCTGTGAAAATTCTTTCTGTTCTGTGCATTCAACTAACAGAGTTGAACCTTACTTTTGATTGAGCCGTTCTGAAACACTCTTTCTGTAGAAACTGCAATTGGACATGCTAAGCGCTAAGAGGCCTACATTGGGAAAAAGAATATCTTCAAATAAAAACTACACAGATGCATTCTGTGAAACTTATTTCTGATCTGTAAATTCAGTTAACAGAGATAAAACATATTTTTGATTGAGCAGTTATGAAACACTCTTTTTGTAGAAAATGCAAGTGGAGATTCGGAGCGCTAAGAAGGTAATAGTGGAAAAAGGAATGTCTTCAAATATAAACTACACAGAATCATTCGGTGAAACTTCTTTCTGATCTGTGCATTCAGCTAACAGAGTTAAAACATAGTTTTGATTGAGCAGATCTGAACACTCTTTCTGTAGAAAATGCAACTGGACATTTGGAGCGCTAAGAGCGTAGTAGTGGAAAAAGGAATATATTCAAATATAAACTACACAGAAGCATTCTGTGAAACTTCTTTCTGATCTGAGCATTCAGCTAACAGAGTTAAACCATACTTTTGATTGAGCAGTTTTGAAACACTCTGTCTGTAGAAGGTGCAACTGGACATTCGTAGCACTAAGTGGGTAATAGTGGAATAAAGAATATGTTCAAATATAAACTACACAGAAGCATTTTATGAAACTTCTTTCTGTTCTGTGCATTCAACTAACAGTGTTGAACCTTAGTTTTGATTGAGCCGTTCTGAAACACTCTTTCTGTAGAAACTGCAATTGGACATTCTGAGTGCCAGGAGGCCTATATTGGGAAAAAGAATGTCTACAAATAAAAACTACACAGAAGAATTGTGTGAAACAACTTTCTGTTCTGTTTGTTCAACTAAAAGAGTTGAACCTTAGTTTTGATTGAGCCGTTCTGAAACACTCTTTCTGTAGAAAATGCAAGTTTAGATTCGGAGCGCTAAGAGGGTAATAGTGGAAAAAGGAATGTCTCCAAATATAAACTACACAGAATCATTCTGTGAAACTTCTTTCTGATCTGTGCATTCAGCTCACAGAGTTAAACCATACTTTTGATGGAGCAGATCTGAACACTCTTTCTGTAGAAAATGCAACTGGACATTTGGAGCGCTAAGAGAGTAGTAGTGGAAAAAGGAATGTATTCAAATATAAACTACACAGAAGCATTCTGTGAAACTTCTTTCTGATCTGAGCATTCAGCTAACAGATTTAAACCATACTTTTGATTAAGCAGTTTTGAAACACTCTGTCTGTAGAAAATGCAACTGGACATTCGTAGCGCTAAGTGGGTAATAGTGGAAAAAAGAATATGTTCAAATATAAACTACACAGAAACATTGTATGAAACTTCTTTCTGTTCTGTGCATTCAACTAACGGAGTTGAACCTTACTTTTGATTGAGCCGTTCTGAAACACTCTTTCTGTAGAAACTGCAATTGGTCATGCTAAGCGCTAAGAGGCCTACATTGGGAAAAAGAATATCTTCAAATAAAAACTACACAGATGCATTCTGTGAAACTTATTTCTGATCTGTAAATTCAGTTAACAGAGATAAAACATATTTTTGATGGAGCAGTTATGAAACACTCTTTTTGTAGAAAATGCAAGTGGAGATTCGGAGCGCTAAGAGGGTAATAGTGGAAAAAGGAATGTCTCCAAATATAAACTACACAGAATCATTCTGTGAAACTTCTTTCTGATCTGTGCATTCAGCTAACAGAGTTAAACCATACTTTTGATTGAGCAGATCTGAACACTCTTTCTGTAGAAAATGCAACTGGACATTTGGAGCGCTAAGAGAGTAGTAGTGGAAAAAGGAATATATTCAAATATAAACTACACAGAAGCATTCTGTGAAACTTTTTTCTGATCTGAGCATTCAGCTAACAGAGTTAAACCATACTTTTGATTGAGCAGTTTTGAAACACTCTGTCTGTAGAAAATGCAACTGGACATTCGTAGCGCTAAGTGGGTAATAGTGGAAAAAAGAATATGTTCAAATATAAACTTCACAGAAGCATTGTATGAAACTTCTTTCTGTTATGTGCATTCAACTAACAGAGTTGAACCTTACTTTTGATTGAGCCTTTCTGAAACACTCTTTCTGTAGAAACTGCAATTGGACATTCTGAGCGCTAAGAGGCCTATATTGGGAAAAATAATATCTTCAAATAAAAACTACACAGAATCATTGTGTGAAACTTATTTGTGATATGTTCATTAAGCTAACAGAGTTAAACCATACTTTTGATTGCGCAGTTCTGAACACTCTATCTGTAGAAAATTCAAGTGGACATTCGCAGCGCTAAGAGGGTAATAGTGGAAAAGGGAATATATTCAAATATAAACTACACAGTAGCATTCTGTGAAAATTCTTTCTGTTCTGTGCATTCAACTAACAGTGTTGAACTTTACTTTCGATTGAGCCGTTCTGAAACACTCTTTCTGTAGAAACTGCAATTGGACATGCTAAGCGCTAGGAGGCATACACTGGGAAAAAGAATATCTTCAAATAAAAACTACACAGATGCATTCTGTGAAACTTATTTCTGATCTGTAAATTCAGTTAACAGAGATAAAACATATTTTTGATTGAGCAGTTATGAAACACTCTTTTTGTAGAAAATGCAAGTGGAGATTCGGAGCGCTAAGAGGATAATAGTGGAAAAAGGAATGTCTTCAAATATAAACTACACAGAATCTTTCGGTGAAACTTCTTTCTGATCTGTGCATTCAGCTAACAGAGTTAAACCATACTTTTGATTGAGCAGATCTGAACACTCTTTCTGTAGAAAATGCAACTCGACATTTGGAGCGCTAAGAGCGTAGTAGTGGAAAAAGGAATATATTCAAATATAAACTACACAGAAGCATTCTGTGAAACTTCTTTCTGATCTGAGCATTCAGCTAACAGAGTTAAACCATACTTTTGATTGAGCAGTTTTGAAACACTCTGTCTGTAGGAAATGCAACTGGACATTCGTAGCGCTAAGTGGGTAATAGTGGAAAAAAGAATATGTTCAAATATAAACTACACAGAAGCATTGTATGAAACTTCTTTCTGTTCTGTGCATTCAACTAACAGAGTTGAACCTTACTTTTGATTGAGCCGTTCTGAAACACTCTTTCTGTAGAAACTGCAATTGGATATTCTGAGCGCTAAGAGGCCTATATTGGGAAAAAGAATGTCTACAAATAAAAACTACACAGAAGAATTGTGTAAAACTTCTTTATGTTCTGTTTGTTCAACTAAAAGAGTTGAACCTTAGTTTTGATTGAGCCGTTCTGAAACACTCTTTCTGTAGAAAATGCAAGTGGAGATTCGGAGCGCTAAGAGTGTAATAGTGGAAAAAGGAATGTCTCCAAATATAAACTACACAGAATCATTCTGTGAAACTTCTTTCTGATCTGTGCATTCAGCTAACAGAGTTAAACCATACTTTTGATTGAGCAGATCTGAACACTCTTTCTGCAGAAAATGCAACTGGACATTTGGAGCGCTAAGAGAGTAGTAGTGGAAAAAGGAATATATTCAAATATAAACTACACAGAAGCATTCTGTGAAACTTCTTTCTGATCTGAGCATTCAGCTAACAGAGTTAAACCATACTTTTGATTGAGCAGTTTTGAAACACTCTGTCTGTAGAAAATGCAACTGGACATTCGTAGCTCCAAGTGGGTAATAGTGGAAAAAAGAATATGTTCAAATATAAACTGCACAGAAGCATTGTATGAAACTTCTTTCTGTTCTGTGCATTCAACTAACGGAGTTGAACCTTAATTTTGATTGAGCCTTTCTGAAACACTCTTTCTGTAGAAACTGCAATTGGACATTCTGAGCGCTAAGAGGCCTCTATTGGGAAAAATAATATCTTCAAATAAAAACTACACAGAAGCATTGTGTGAAACTTATTTCTGATATGTTCATTAAGCTAACAGTGTTAAACCATACTTTTGATTGCGCAGTTCTGAACACTCTTTCTGTAGAAAATGCAAGTGGACATTCGGAGCGCTAAGAGGGTAATAGTGGAAAAATGAATATATTCAAATATAAACTACACAGTAGCATTCTGTGAAAATTCTTTCTGTTCTGTGCATTCAACTAACAGAGTTGAACCTTACTTTTGATTGAGCCGTTCTGAAACTCTTTCTGTAGAAACTGCAATTGGACATGCTAAGCGCTAAGAGGCCTACATTGGGAAAAAGAATATCTTCAAATAAAAACTACACAGATGCATTCTGTGAAACTTATTTCAGATCTGTAAATTCAGTTAACAGAGATAAAACATATTTTTGATGGAGCAGTAATGAAACACTCTTTTTGTAGAAAATGCAAGTGGAGATTCGGAGCGCTAAGAGGGTAATAGTGGAAAAAGGAACGTCTTCAAATATAAACTACACAGAATCATTCGGTGAAACTTCTTTCTGATCTGTGCATTCAGCTAACAGAGTTAAACCATACTTTTGATTGAGCAGATCTGAACACTCTTTCTGTAGAAAATGCAACTGGACATTTGGAGCGCTAAGAGCGTAGTAGTGGAAAAAGGAATATATTCAAATATAAACTACACAGAAGCATTCTGTGAAACTTCTTTCTGATCTGAGCATTCAGCTAACAGAGTTAAACCATACTTTTGATTGAGCAGTTTTGAAACACTCTGTCTGTAGAAAATGCAACTGGACATTCGTAGCGCTAAGTGGGTAATAGTGGAAAAAAGAATATGTTCAAATATAAACTACACAGAAGCATTGTATGAAACTTCTTCCTGTTCTGTGCATTCACCTAACAGAGTTGAACCTTACTTTTGATTGAGCCGTTCTGAAACACTCTTTCTGTAGAAACTGCAATTGGACATTCTGAGCGCTAAGAGGCCTATATTGGGAAAAAGAATGTCTACAAATAAAAACTACACAGAAGAATTGTGTGAAACTTCTTTCTGTTCTGTTTGTTCAACTAAAAGAGTTGAACCTTAATTTTGATTGAGCCGTTCTGAAAAACTCTTTCTGTAGAAAATGCAAGTGGAGATTCGGAGCGCTAAGAGGGTAATAGTGGAAAAAGGAATGTCTCCATATATAAGCTACACAGAATCATTCTGTGAAAATTCTTTCTGATCTGTGCATTCAGCTAACAGAGTTAAAACATACTTTTGATTGAGCAGATCTGAACAATCTTTCTGTAGAAAATGCAACTGGACATTTGGAGCACTAAGAGAATAGTAGTGGAAAAAGGAATATATTCAAATATAAACTACACAGAAGCATTCTGTGAAACTTCTTTCTGATCTGAGCATTCAGCTAACAGAGTTAAACCATACTTTTGATTGAGCAGTTTTGAAACACTCTGTCTGTAGAAAATGCAACTGGACATTCGTAGCGCTAAGTGGGTAATAGTGGAAAAAAGAATATGTTCAAATATAAACTACACAGAAGCATTGTATGAAACTTCTTTCTGTTCTGTGCATTCAACTAACAGAGTTGAACCTTACTTTTGATTGAGCCGTTCTGAAACACTCTTTCTGTAGAAACTGCAATTGGACATTCTGAGCGCTAAGAGGCCTATATTGGGAAAAAGAATGTCTACAAATAAAAACTACACAGAAGAATTGTGTGAAACTTCTTTCTGTTCTGTTTGTTCAACTAAAAGAGTTGAACCTTAGTTTTAATTGAGCCGTTCTGAAACACTCTTTCTGTAAAAAATGCAAGTGGAGATTCGGAGCGCTAAGAGGGTAATAGTGGAAAAAGGAATGTCTCCAAATATAAACTACACAGAATCATTCTGTGAAACTTCTTTCTGATCTGTGCATTCAGCTAACAGAGTTAAACCATACTTTTGATTGAGCAGATCTGAACACTCTTTCTGTAGAAAATGCAACTGGACATTTGGAGCGCTAAGAGAGTAGTAGTGGAAAAAGGAATATATTCAAATATAAACTACACAGAAGCATTCTGTGAAACTTCTTTCTGATCTGAGCATTCAGCTAACAGAGTTAAACCATACTTTTGATTGAGCAGTTTTGAAACACTCTGTCTGTAGAAAATGCAACTGGACATACGTAGCGCTAAGTGGGTAATAGTGGAAAAAAAATATGTTCAAATATAAACTACACAGAAGCATTGTATGAAACTACTTTCTGTTCTGTGCATTCAACTAACAGAGTTGAACCTTACTTTTGATTGAGCCTTTCTGAAACACTCTTTCTGTAGAAACTGCAATTGGACATTCTGAGCGCTAAGAGGCCTCTATTGGGAAAAATAATATCTTCAAATAAAAACTACACAGAAGCATTGTGTGAAACTTATTTCTGATATGTTCATTAAGCTAACAGAGTTAAACCATACTTTTGATTGCGCAGTTCTGAACACTCTTTCTGTAGAAAATGCAAGTGGACATTCGGAGCGCTAAGAGGGTAATAGTGGAAAAAGGAATATATTCAAATATAAACTACACAGTAGCATTCTGTGAAAATTCTTTCTGTTCTGTGCATTCAACTAACAGAGTTGAACCTTACTTTTGATTGAGCCGTTCTGAAACACTCTTTCTGTAGAAACTGCAATTGGACATGCTAAGCGCTAAGAGGCCTACATTGGGAAAAAGAATATCTTCAAATAAAAACTACAGAGATGCATTCTGTGAAACTTATTTCAGATCTGTAAATTCAGTTAACAGAGATAAAACATATTTTTGATGGAGCAGTAATGAAACACTCTTTTTGTAGAAAATGCAAGTGGAGATTCGGAGCGCTAAGAGGGTAATAGTGGAAAAAGGAACGTCTTCAAATATAAACTACACAGAATCATTCGGTGAAACTTCTTTCTGATCTGTGCATTCAGCTAACAGAGTTAAACCATACTTTTGATTGAGCAGATCTGAACACTCTTTCTGTAGAAAATGCAACTGGACATTTGGAGCGCTAAGAGCGTAGTAGTGGAAAAAGGAATATATTCAAATATAAACTACACAGAAGCATTCTGTGAAACTTCTTTCTGATCTGAGCATTCAGCTAACAGTGTTAAACCATACTTTTGATTGAGCAGTTTTGAAACACTCTGTCTGTAGAAAATGCAACTGGACATTCGTAGCGCTAAGTGGGTAATAGTGGAAAAAAGAATATGTTCAAATATAAACTACACAGAAGCATTGTATGAAACTTCTTCCTGTTCTGTGCATTCAACTAACAGAGTTGAACCTTACTTTTGATTGAGCCGTTCTGAAACACTCTTTCTGTAGAAACTGCAATTGGACATTCTGAGCACTAAGAGGCCTATATTGGGAAAAAGAATGTCTACAAATAAAAACTACACAGAAGAATTGTGTGAAACTTCTTTCTGTTCTGTTTGTTCAACTAAAAGAGTTGAACATTAGTTTTGATTGAGCCGTTCTGAAACACTCTTTCTGTAGAAAATGCAAGTGGAGATTCGGAGCGCTAAGGGGGTAATTGTGGAAAAAGGAATGTCTCCAAATATAAACTACACAGAATCATTCTGTGAAACTTCTTTCTGATCTGTGCATTCAGCTAACAGAGTTAAACCATACTTTTGATTGAGCAGATCTGAACACTCTTTCTGTAGAAAATGCAACTGGACATTTGGAGCTCTAAGAGAGTAGTAGTGGAAAAAGTAATATATTCAAATATAAACTACACAGAAGCATTCTGTGAAACTTCTTTCTGATCTGAGCATTCAGCTAACAGAGTTAAACCACACTTTTGATTGAGCAGTTTTGAAACACTCTGTCTGTAGTAAATGCAACTGGACATTCGTAGCGCTAAGTGGGTAATAGTGGAAAAAATAATATGTTCAAATATAAACTACACAGAAGCATTGTATGAAACTTCTTGCTGTTCTGTGCATTCAACTAACAGAGTTGAACCTTAATTTTGATTGAGCCTTTCTGAAACACTCTTTCCGTAGAAACTGCAAATGGACATTCTGAGCGCTAAGAGGCCTATATTGGGAAAAATAATATCTTCAAATAATAACTACACAGAAGCATTGTGTGAAACTTATTTCTGATATGTTCATTAAGCTAACAGAGTTAAACCATACTTTTGATTGCGCAGTTCTGAACACTCTTTCTGTAGAAAATGCAAGTGGACATTCGGAGCGCTAAGAGGGTAATAGTGGAAAAAGGAATATATTCAAATATAAACTACACAGTAGCATTCTGTGAAAATTCTTTCTGTTCTGTGCATTCAACTAACAGAGTTGAACCTTACTTTTGATTGAGCCGTTCTGAAAAACTCTTTCTGTAGAAACTGCAATTGGACATGCTAAGCGCTAAGAGGCATACATTGGGAAAAAGAATATCTTCAAATAAAAACTACACAGATGCATTCTGTGAAACTTATTTCTGATCTGTAAATTCAGTTAACAGAGATAAAACATATTTTTGATTGAGCAGTTATGAAACACTCTTTTTGTAGAAAATGCAAGTGGAGATTCGGAGCGCTAAGAGGGTAATAGTGGAAAAAGGAATGTCTTCAAATATAAACTACACAGAGTCATTCGGTGAAACTTATTTCTGATCTGTGCATTCAGCTAACAGAGTTAAACCATACTTTTGCTTGAGCAGATCTGAACACTCTTTCTGTAGAAAATGCAACTGGACATTTGGAGCGCTAAGAGCGTAGTAGTGGAAAAAGGAATATATTCAAATATAAACTACACAGAAGCATTCTGTGAAACTTATTTCTGATCTGAGCATTCAGCTAACAGAGTTAAACCATACTTTTGATTGAGCAGTTTTGAAACACTCTGTCTGTAGAAAATGCAACTGGACATTCGTAGCGCTAAGTGGGTAATAGTGGAAAAAAGAATATGTTCAAATATAAACTACACAGAAGCATTGTATGAAACTTCTTTCTGTTCTGTGCATTCAACTAACAGAGTTGAATCTTACTTTTGATTGAGCCGTTCTGAAACACTCTTTCTGTAGAAACTGCAATTGGATATTCTGAGCGCTAAGAGGCCTATATTGGGAAAAAGAATGTCTACAAATAAAAACTACACAGAAGAATTGTGTAAAACTTCTTTCTGTTCTGTTTGTTCAACTAAAAGAGTTGAACCTTAGTTTTGATTGAGCCGTTCTGAAACACTCTTTCTGTAGAAAATGCAAGTGGAGATTCGGAGCGCTAAGAGTGTAATAGTGGAAAAAGGAATGTCTCCAAATATAAACTACACAGAATCATTCTGTGAAACTTATTTCTGATCTGTGCATTCAGCTAACAGAGTTAAACCATACTTTTGATTGAGCAGATCTGAACACTCTTTCTGCAGAAAATGCAACTGGACATTTGGAGCGCTAAGAGAGTAGTAGTGGAAAAAGGAATATATTCAAATATAAACTACACAGAAGCATTCTGTGAAACTTCTTTCTGATCTGAGCATTCAGCTAACAGAGTTAAACCATACTTTTGATTGAGCAGTTTTATAACACTCTGTCTGTAGAAAATGCAACTGGACATTCGTAGCGCTAAGTGGGTAATAGTGGAAAAAAGAATATGTTCAAATATAAACTACACAGAAGCATTGTATGAAACTTCTTTCTGTTCTGTGCATTCCACTAACAGAGTTGAACCTTACTTTTGATTGAGCCTTTCTGAAACACTCTTTCTGTAGAAACTGCAATTGGACATTCTGAGCGCTAAGAGGCCTCTATTGGGAAAAATAATATCTTCAAATAAAAACTACACAGAAGCATTGTGTGAAACTTATTCCTGATATGTTCATTAAGCTAACAGAGTTAAACCATACTTTTGATTGCGCAGTTCTGAACATACTTTCTGTAGAAAATGCAAGTGGACATTCGGAGCGCTAAGAGGGTAATAGTGGAAGAAGGAATATATTCAAATATAAACTACACAGTAGCATTCTGTGAAAATTCTTTCTGTTCTGTGCATTCAACTAACAGAGTTGAACCTTACTTTTGATTGAGCCGTTCTGAAACACTCTTTCTGTAGAAACTGCAATTGGACATGCTAAGCGCTAAGAGGTCTACATTGGGAAAAAGAATATCTTCAAATAAAAACTACACAGATGCATTCTGTGAAACTTATTTATGATCTGTAAATTCAGTTAACAGAGATAAAACATATTTTTGATTGAGCAGTTATGAAACACTCTTTTTGTAGAAAATGCAAGTGGAGATTCGGAGCGCTAAGAGGGTAATAGTGGAAAAAGGAATGTCTTCAAATATAAACTACACAGAATCATTCGGTGAAACTTCTTTCTGATCTGTGCATTCAGCTAACAGAGTTAAACCATACTTTTGATTGAGCAGATCTGAACACTCTTTCTGTAGAAAATGCAACTGGACATTTGGAGCGCTAAGAGCGTAGTAGTGGAAAAAGGAATATATTCAAATATAAACTACACAGAAGCATTCTGTGAATCTTCTTTCTGATCTGAGCATTCAGCTAACAGAGTTAAACCATACTTTTGATTGAGCAGTTTTGAAACACTCTGTGTGTAGAAAATGCAACTGGACATTCGTAGCGCTAAGTGGGTAATAGTGGAAAAAAGAATATGTTCAAATATAAACTACACAGAAGCATTGTATGAAACTTCTTTCTGTTCTGTGCATTCAACTAACAGAGTTGAACCTTACTTTTGATTGAGCCTTTCTGAAACACTCTTTCTGTAGAAAATGCAATTGGACATTCTGAGCGCTAAGAGGCCTCTATTGGGAAAAATAATATCTTCAAATAAAAACTACACAGAAGCATTGTGTGAAACTTATTTCTGATATGTTCATTAAGCTAAGAGAGTTAAACCATACTTTGATTGCGCAGTTCTGAACACTCTTTCTGTAGAAAATGCAAGTGGACATTCGGAGCGCTAAGAGGGTAATAGTGGAAAAAGGAATATATTCAAATATAAACTACACAGTAGCATTCTGTGAAAATTCTTTCTGTTCTGTGCATTCAACTAACAGAGTTGAACCTTACTTTTGATTGAGCCGTTCTGAAACACTCTTTCTGTAGAAACTGCAATTGGGCATGCTAAGCGCTAAGAGGCCTACATTGGGAAAAAGAATATCTTCAAATAAAAACTACACTGATGCATTCTGTGAAACTTATTTCTGATCTGTAAATTCAGTTAACAGAGATAAAACATATTTTTGATTGAGCAGTTATGAAACACTCTTTTTGTAGAAAATGCAAGTGGAGATTCGGAGCGCTAAGAGGGTAATAGTGGAAAAAGGAATGTCTTCAAATATAAACTACACAGAGTCATTCGGTGAAACTTATTTCTGATCTGTGCATTCAGCTAACAGAGTTAAACCATACTTTTGCTTGAGCAGATCTGAACACTCTTTCTGTAGAAAATGCAACTGGACATTTGGAGCGCTAAGAGCGTAGTAGTGGAAAAAGGAATATATTCAAATATAAACTACACAGAAGCATTCTGTGAAACTTATTTCTGATCTGAGCATTCAGCTAACAGAGTTAAACCATACTTTTGATTGAGCAGTTTTGAAACACTCTGTCTGTAGAAAATGCAACTGGACATTCGTAGCGCTAAGTGGGTAATAGTGGAAAAAAGAATATGTTCCAATATAAACTACACAGAAGCATTGTATGAAACTTCTTTCTGTTCTGTGCATTCAACTAACAGAGTTGAACCTTACTTTTGATTGAGCCGTTCTGAAACACTCTTTCTGTAGAAACTGCAATTGGATATTCTGAGCGCTAAGAGGCCTATATTGGGAAAAAGAATGTCTACAAATAAAAACTACACAGAAGAATTGTGTAAAACTTCTTTCTGTTCTGTTTGTTCAACTAAAAGAGTTGAACCTTAGTTTTGATTGAGCCGTTCTGAAACACTCTTTCTGTACAAAATGCAAGTGGAGATTCGGAGCGCTAAGAGTGTAATAGTGGAAAAAGGAATGTCTCCAAATATAAACTACACAGAATCATTCTGTGAAACTTCTTTCTGATCTGTGCATTCAGCTAACAGAGTTAAACCATACTTTTGATTGAGCAGATCTGAACACTCTTTCTGCAGAAAATGCAACTGGACATTTGGAGCGCTAAGAGAGTAGTAGTGGAAAAAGGAATATATTCAAATATAAACTACACAGAAGCATTCTGTGAAACTTCTTTCTGATCTGAGCATTCAGCTAACAGAGTTAAACCATACTTTTGATTGAGCAGTTTTGAAACACTCTGTGTGTAGAAAATGCAACTGGATATTCGTAGCTCCAAGTGGGTAATAGTGGAAAAAAGAATATGTTCAAATATAAACTGCACAGAAGCATTGTATGAAACTTCTTTCTGTTCTGTGCATTCAACTAACGGAGTTGAACTTTACTTTTGATTGAGCCTTTCTGAAACACTCTTTCTGTAGAAACTGCAATTGGACATTCTGAGCGCTAAGAGGCCTATATTGGGAAAACAAATATCTTCAAATAAAAACTACACAGAAGCATTGTGTGAAACTTATTTCTGATATGTTCATTAAGCTAACAGAGTTAAACCATACTTTTGATTGCGCAGTTCTGAACACTCTTTCTGTAGAAAATGCAAGTGGACATTCGGAGCGCTAAGAGGGTAATAGTGGAAAAAGGAATATATCCAAATATAAACTACACAGTAGCATTCTGTGAAAATTCTTTCTGTTCTGTGCATTCAACTAACAGAGTTGAACCTTACTTTTGATTGAGCCGTTCTGAAACACTCTTTCTGTAGAAACTGCAATTGGACATGCTAAGCGCTAAGAGGCCTACATTGGGAAAAAGAATATCTTCAAATAAAAACTACACAGATGCATTCTGTGAAACTTATTTCTGATCTGTAAATTCAGTTAACAGAGATAAAACATATTTTTGATGGAGCAGTTATGAAACACTCTTTTTGTAGAAAATGCAAGTGGAGATTCGGAGCGCTAAGAGGGTAATAGTGGAAAATGGAATGTCTTCAAATATAAACTACACAGAATCATTCGGTGAAACTTTTTTCTGATCTGTGCATTCAGCTAACAGAGTTAAACCATACTTTTGATTGAGCAGATCTGAACACTCTTTCTGTAGAAAATGCAACTGGACATTTGGAGCGCTAAGAGCGTAGTAGTGGAAAAAGGAATATATTCAAATATAAACTACACAGAAGCATTCTGTGAAACTTCTTTCTGATCTGAGCATTCAGCTAACAGAGTTAAACCATACTTTTGATTGAGCAGTTTTGAAACACTCTGTCCGTAGAAAATGCAACTGGACATTCGTAGCACTAAGTGGGTAATAGTGGAAAAAAGAATATGTTCAAATATAAACTACACAGAAGCATTGTATGAAACTTCTTTCTGTTCTGTGCATTCAACTAACAGAGTTGAACCTTACTTTTGATTGAGCCGTTCTGAAACACTCTTTCTGTAGAAACTGCAATTGGACATTCTGAGCGCTAGGAGGCCTATATTGAGAAAAAGAATGTCTACAAATAAAAACTACACAGAAGAATTGAGTGAAACTTCTTTCTGTTCTGTTTGTTCAACTAAAAGAGTTGAACATTAGTTTTGATTGAGCCGTTCTGAAACACTTTTTCTGTAGAAAATGCAAGTGGAGATTCGGAGCGCTAAGGGGGTAATAGTGGAAAAAGTAATGTCTCCAAATATAAACTACACAGAATCATTCTGTGAAACTTCTTTCTGATCTGTGAATTCAGCTAACAGAGTTAAACCATACTTTTGATTGAGCAGATCTGAACACTCTTTCTGTAGAAAATGCAACTGGACATTTGGAGCTCTAAGAGAGTAGTAGTGGAAAAAGTAATATATTCAAATATAAACTACACAGAAGCATTCTGTGAAACTTCTTTCTGATCTGAGCATTCAGCTAACAGAGTTAAACCACACTTTTGATTGAGCAGTTTTGAAACACTCTGTCTGTAGAAAATGCAACTGGACATTCGTAGCGCTAAGTGGGTAATAGTGGAAAAAAGAATATGTTCAAATATAAACTACACAGAAGCATTGTATGAAACTTCTTTCTGTTCTGTCCATTCAACTAACAGATTTGAACCTTAATTTTGATTGAGCCTTTCTGAAACACTCTTTCTGTAGAAACTGCAAATGGACATTCTGAGCGCTAAGAGGCCTATATTGGGAAAAATAATATCTTCAAATAAAAACTACACAGAAGCATTGTGTGAAACTTATTTCTGATATGTTCATTAAGCTAACAGAGTTAAACCATACTTTTGATTGCGCAGTTCTGAACACTCTTTCTGTAGAAAATGCAAGTGGACATTCGGAGCGCTAAGAGGGTAATAGTGGAAAAAGGAATATATTCAAATATAAACTACACAGTAGCATTCTGTGAAAATTCTTTCTGTTCTGTGCATTCAACTAACAGAGTTGAACCTTACTTTTGATTGAGCCGTTCTGAAAAACTCTTTCTGTAGAAACTGCAATTGGACATGCTAAGCGCTAAGAGGCCTACATTGGGAAAAAGAATATCTTCAAATAAAAACTACACAGATGCATTCTGTGAAACTTATTTCTGATCTGTAAATTCAGTTAACAGAGATAAAACATATTTTTGATTGAGCAGATATGAAACACTCTTTTTGTAGAAAATGCAAGTGCAGATTCGGAGCGCTAAGAGGGTAATAGTGGAAAAAGGAATGTCTTCAAATATAAACTACACGGAATCATTCGGTGAAACTTCTTTCTGATCTGTGCATTCAGCTAACAGAGTTAAACCATACTTTTGATTGAGCAGATCTGAACACTCTTTCTGTAGAAAATGCAACTGGACATTTGGAGCGCTAAGAGCGTAGTAGTGGAAAAAGGAATATATTCAAATATAAACTACACAGAATCATTCTGTGAAACTTCTTTCTGATCTGAGCATTCAGCTAACAGAGTTAAACCATACTTTTGATGGAGCAGTTTTGAAACACTCTGTCTGTAGAAAATGCAACTGGACATTCGTAGCGCTAAGTGGGTAATAGTGGAAAAAAGAATATGTTCAAATATAAACTACACAGAAGCATTGTATGAAACTTCTTTCTGTTCTGTGCATTCAACTAACAGAGTTGAACCTTACTTTTGATTGAGCCTTTCTGAAACACTCTTTCTGTAGAAACTGCAATTGGACATTCTGAGCGCTAAGAGGCCTATATTGGGAAAAAGAATGTCTACAAATAAAAACTACACAGAAGAATTGTGTGAAACTTCTTTCTGTTCTGTTTGTTCAACTAAAGGAGTTGAACCTTAGTTTTAATTGAGCCGTTCTGAAACACTCTTTCTGTAAAAAATGCAAGTGGAGATTCGGAGCGCTAAGAGGGTAATAGTGGAAAAAGGAATGTCTCCAAATATAAACTACACAGAATCATTCTGTGAAACTTATTTCTGATTTGTGCATTCAGCTAACAGAGTTAAACCATACTTTTGATTGAGCAGATCTGAACACTCTTTCTGTAGAAAATGCAACTGGACATTTGGAGCGCTAAGAGAGTAGTAGTGGAAAAAGGAATATATTCAAATATAAACTACACAGAAGCATTCTGTGAAACTTCTTTCTGATCTGAGCATTCAGCTAACAGAGTTAAACCATACTTTTGATTGAGCAGTTTTGAAACACTCTGTCTGTAGAAAATGCAACTGGACATACGTAGCGCTAAGTGGGTAATAGTGGAAAAAAAATATGTTCAAATATAAACTACACAGAAGCATTGTATGAAACTTCTTTCTGTTCTGTGCATTCAACTAACAGAGTTGAACCTTACTTTTGATTGAGCCTTTCTGAAACACTCTTTCTGTATAAACTGCAATTGGACATTCTGAGCGCTAAGAGGCCTCTATTGGGAAAAATAATATCTTCAAATAAAAACTACACAGAAGCATTGTGTGAAACTTATTTCTGATATGTTCATTAAGCTAACAGAGTTAAACCATACTATTGATTGCGCAGTTCTGAACACTCTTTCTGTAGAAAATGCAAGTGGACATTCGGAGCGCTAAGAGGGTAATAGTGGAAAAAGGAATATATTCAAATATAAACTACACAGTAGCATTCTGTGAAAATTCTTTCTGTTCTGTGCATTCAACTAACAGAGTTGAACGTTACTTTTGATTGAGCCGCTCTGAAACACTCTTTCTGTAGAAACTGCAATTGGACATGCTAAGCGCTAAGAGGCCTACATTGGGAAAAAGAATATCTTCAAATAAAAACTACACAGATGCATTCTGTGAAACTTATTTCAGATCTGTAAATTCAGTTAACAGAGATAAAACATATTTTTGATGGAGCAGTAATGAAACACTCTTTTTGTAGAAAATGCAAGTGGAGATTCGGAGCGCTAAGAGGGTAATAGTGGAAAAAGGAACGTCTTCAAATATAAACTACACAGAATCATTCGGTGAAACTTCTTTCTGATCTGTGCATTCAGCTAACAGAGTTAAACCATACTTTTGATTGAGCAGATCTGAACACTCTTTCTGTAGAAAATGCAACTGGACATTTGGAGCGCTAAGAGCGTAGTAGTGGAAAAAGGAATATATTCAAATATAAACTACACAGAAGCATTCTGTGAAACTTCTTTCTGATCTGAGCATTCAGCTAACAGAGTTAAACCATACTTTTGATTGAGCAGTTTTCAAACACTCTGTCTGTAGAAAATGCAACTGGACATTCGTAGCGCTAAGTGGGTAATAGTGGAAAAAAGAATATGTTCAAATATAAACTACACAGAATCATTGTATGAAAATACTTCCTGTTCTGTGCATTCAACTAACAGAGTTGAACCTTACTTTTGATTGAGCCTTTCTGAAACACTCTTTCTGTAGAAACTGCAATTGGACATTCTGAGCGCTAAGAGGCCTCTATTGGGAAAAAAAATATCTTCAAATAAAAACTACACAGAAGCATTGTGTGAAACTTATTTCTGATATGTTCATTAAGCTAACAGAGTTAAACCATACTTTTGATTGCGCAGTTCTGAACACTCTTTCTGTAGAAAATGCAAGTGGACATTCGGAGCGCTAAGAGGGTAATAGTGGAAAAGGGAATATATTCAAATATAAACTACACAGTAGCATTCTGTGAAAATTCTTTCTGTTCTGTGCATTCAACTAAAAGAGTTGAACCTTTCTTTTGATTGAGCCGTTCTGAAACACTCTTTCTGTAGAAAATGCAAGTGGAGTTTCGGAGCGCTAAGAGGCCTACATTGGGAAAAAGAATATCTTCAAATAAAAACTACACAGATGCATTCTGTGAAACTTATTTCTGATCTGTAAATTCAGTTAACAGAGATAAAACATATTTTTGATTGAGCAGTTATGAAACACTCTTTTTGTAGAAAATGCAAGTGGAGATTCGGAGCGCTAAGAGGGTAATAGTGGAAAATGGAATGTCTTCAAATATAAACTACACAGAATCATTCGGTGAAACTTTTTTCTGATCTGTGCATTCAGCTAACAGAGTTAAACCATACTTTTGATTGAGCAGATCTGAACACTCTTTCTGTAGAAAATGCAACTGGACATTTGGAGCGCTAAGAGCGTAGTAGTGGAAAAAGGAATATATTCAAATATAAACTACACAGAAGCATTCTGTGAAACTTCTTTCTGATCTGAGCATTCAGCTAACAGAGTTAAACCATACTTTTGATTGAGCAGTTTTGAAACACTCTGTCCGTAGAAAATGCAAATGGACATTCGTAGCACTAAGTGGGTAATAGTGGAAAAAAGAATATGTTCAAATATAAACTACACAGAAGCATTGTATGAAACTTCTTTCTGTTCTGTGCATTCAACTAACAGAGTTGAACCTTACTTTTGATTGAGCCGTTCTGAAACACTCTTTCTGTAGAAACTGCAATTGGACATTCTGAGCGCTAGGAGGCCTATATTGAGAAAAAGAATGTCTACAAATAAAAACTACACAGAAGAATTGTGTGAAACTTCTTTCTGTTCTGTTTGTTCAACTAAAAGAGTTGAACATTAGTTTTGATTGAGCCGTTCTGAAACACTCTTTCTGTAGAAAATGCAAGTGGAGATTCGGAGCGCTAAGGGGGTAATAGTGGAAAAAGGAATGTCTCCAAATATAAACTACACAGAATCATTCTGTGAAACTTCTTTCTGATCTGTGCATTCAGCTAACAGAGTTAAACCATACTTTTGATTGAGCAGATCTGAACACTCTTTCTGTAGAAAATGCAACTGGACATTTGGAGCTCTAAGAGAGTAGTAGTGGAAAAAGTAATATATTCAAATATAAACTACACAGAAGCATTCTGTGAAACTTCTTTCTGATCTGAGCATTCAGCTAACAGAGTTAAACCACACTTTTGATTGAGCAGTTTTGAAACACTCTGTCTGTAGAAAATGCAACTGGACATTCGTAGCGCTAAGTGGGTAATAGTGGAAAAAAGAATATGTTCAAATATAAACTACACAGAAGCATTGTATGAAACTTCTTTCTGTTCTGTGCATTCAACTAACAGAGTTGAAACTTAATTTTGATTGAGCCTTTCTGAAACACTCTTTCTGTAGAAACTGCAAATGGACATTCTGAGCGCTAAGAGGCCTATATTGGGAAAAATAATATCTTCAAATAAAAACTACACAGAAGCATTGTGTGAAACTTATTTCTGATATGTTCATTAAGCTAACAGAGTTAAACCATACTTTTGATTGCGCAGTTCTGAACACTCTTTCTGTAGAAAATGCAAGTGGACATTCGGAGCGCTAAGAGGGTAATAGTGGAAAAAGGAATATATTCAAATATAAACTACACAGTAGCATTCTGTGAAAATTCTTTCTGTTCTGTGCATTCAACTAACAGAGTTGAACCTTACTTTTGATTGAGCCGTTCTGAAAAACTCTTTCTGTAGAAACTGCAATTGGACATGCTAAGCGCTAAGAGGCCTACATTGGGAAAAAGAATATCTTCAAATAAAAACTACACAGATGCATTCTGTGAAACTTATTTCTGATCTGTAAATTCAGTTAACAGAGAAAAAACATATTTTTGATTGAGCAGATATGAAACACTCTTTTTGTAGAAAATGCAAGTGGAGATTCGGAGCGCTAAGAGGGTAATAGTGGAAAAAGGAGTGTCTTCAAATATAAACTACACAGAATCATTCGGTGAAACTTCTTTGTGATCTGTGCATTCAGCTAACAGAGTTAAACCATATTTTTGATTGAGCAGATCTGAACACTCTTTCTGTAGAAAATGCAACTGGACATTTGGAGCGCTAAGAGCGTAGTAGTGGAAAAAGGAATATATTCAAATATAAACTACACAGAAGCATTCTGTGAAACTTCTTTCTGATCTGAGCATTCAGCTAACAGAGTTAAACCATACTTTTGATTGAGCAGTTTTGAAACACTCTGTCTGTAGAAAATGCAACTGGACATTCGTAGCGCTAAGTGGGTAATAGTGGAAAAAAGAATATGTTCAAATATAAACTACACAGAAGCATTGTATGAAACTTCTTTCTGTTCTGTGCATTCAACTAACAGAGTTGAACCTTACTTTTGATTGTGCCGTTCTGAAACACTCTTTCTGTAGAAACTGCAATTGGACATTCTGAGCGCTAAGAGGCCTATATTGGGAAAAAGAATGTCTACAAATAAAAACTACACAGAAGAATTGTGTGAAACTTCTTTCTGTTCTGTTTGTTCAACTAAAAGAGTTGAACCTTAGTTTTGGTTGAGCCGTTCTGAAACACTCTTTCTGTAGAAAATGCAAGTGGAGATTCGGAGCGCTAAGAGGGTAATAGTGGAAAAAGGAATGTCTCCAAATATAAACTACACAGAATCATTCTGTGAAACTTCTTTCTGATCTGTGCATTCAGCTAACAGAGTTAAACCATACTTTTGATTGAGCAGATCTGAACACTCTTTCTGTAGAAAATGCAACTGGACATTTGGAGCGCTAAGAGAGTAGTAGTGGAAAAAGGAATATATTCAAATATAAACTACACAGAAGCATTCTGTGAAACTTCTTTCTGATCTGAGCATTCAGCTAACAGAGTTAAACCATACTTTTGATTGAGCAGTTTTGAAACACTCTGTCTGTAGAAAATGCAACTGGACATTCGTAGCGCTAAGTGGGTAATAGTGGAAAAAAGAATATGTTCAAATATAAACTACACAGAAGCATTGTATGAAACTTCTTTCTGTTCTGTGCATTCCACTAACAGAGTTGAACCTTACTTTTGATTGAGCCTTTCTGAAACACTCTTTCTGTAGAAACTGCAATTGGACATTCTGAGCGCTAAGAGGCCTCTATTGGGAAAAATAATATCTTCAAATAAAAACTACACAGAAGCATTGTGTGAAACTTATTCCTGATATGTTCATTAAGCTAACAGAGTTAAACCATACTTTTGATTGCGCAGTTCTGAACATTCTTTCTGTAGAAAATGCAAGTGGACATTCGGAGCGCTAAGAGGGTAATAGTGGAAAAAGGAATATATTCAAATATAAACTACACAGTAGCATTCTGTGAAAATTCTTTCTGTTCTGTGCATTCAACTAACAGAGTTGAACCTTACTTTTGATTGAGCCGTTCTGAAACACTCTTTCTGTAGAAACTGCAATTGGACATGCTAAGCGCTAAGAGGTCTACATTGGGAAAAAGAATATCTTCAAATAAAAACTACACAGATGCATTCTGTGAAACTTATTTATGATCTGTAAATTCAGTTAACAGAGATAAAACATATTTTTGATTGAGCAGTTATGAAACACTCTTTTTGTAGAAAATGCAAGTGGAGATTCGGAGCGCTAAGAGGGTAATAGTGGAAAAAGGAATGTCTTCAAATATAAACTACACAGAATCATTCGGTGAAACTTCTTTCTGATCTGTGCATTCAGCTAACAGAGTTAAACCATACTTTTGATTGAGCAGATCTGAACACTCTTTCTGTAGAAAATGCAACTGGACATTTGGAGCGCTAAGAGCGTAGTAGTGGAAAAAGGAATATATTCAAATATAAACTACACAGAAGCATTCTGTGAAACTTCTTTCTGATCTGAGCATTCAGCTAACAGAGTTAAACCATACTTTTGATTGAGCAGTTTTGAAACACTCTGTGTGTAGAAAATGCAACTGGACATTCGTAGCGCTAAGTGGGTAATAGTGGAAAAAAGAATATGTTCAAATATAAACTACACAGAAGCATTGTATGAAACTTCTTTCTGTTCTGTGCATTCAACTAACAGAGTTGAACCTTACTTATGATTGAGCCTTTCTGAAACACTCTTTCTGTAGAAACTGCAATTGGACATTCTGAGCGCTAAGAGGCCTCTATTGGGAAAAATAATATCTTCAAATAAAAACTACACAGAAGCATTTTGTGAAACTTATTTCTGATATGTTCATTAAGCTAACAGAGTTAAACCATACTTTTGATTGCGCAGTTCTGAACACTCTTTCTGTAGAAAATGCAAGTGGACATTCGGAGCGATAAGAGGGTAATAGTGGTAAAAGGAATATATTCAAATATAAACTACACAGTAGCATTCTGTGAAAATTCTTTCTGTTCTGTGCATTCAACTAACAGAGTTGAACCTTACTTTTGATTGAGCCGTTCTGAAACACTCTTTCTGTAGAAACTGCAATTGGGCATGCTAAGCGCTAAGAGGCCTACATTGGGAAAAAGAATATCTTCAAATAAAAACTACACTGATGCATTCTGTGAAACTTATTTCTGATCTGTAAATTCAGTTAACAGAGATAAAACATATTTTTGATTGAGCAGTTATGAAACACTCTTTTTGTAGAAAATGCAAGTGGAGATTCGGAGCGCTAAGAGGGTAATAGTGGAAAAAGGAATGTCTTCAAATATAAACTACACAGAATCATTCGGTGAAACTTATTTCTGATCTGTGCATTCAGCTAACAGAGTTAAACCATACTTTTGATTGAGCAGATCTGAACACTCTTTCTGTAGAAAATGCAACTGGACATTTGGAGCGCTAAGAGCGTAGTAGTGGAAAAAGGAATATATTCAAATATAAAATACACAGAAGCATTCTGTGAAACTTATTTCTGATCTGAGCATTCAGCTAACAGAGTTAAACCATACTTTTGATTGAGCAGTTTTGAAACACTCTGTCTGTAGAAAATGCAACTGGACATTCGTAGCGCTAAGTGGGAAATAGTGGAAAAAAGAATATGTTCAAATATAAACTACACAGAAGCATTGTATGAAACTTCTTTCTGTTCTGTGCATTCAACTAACAGAGTTGAACCTTACTTTTGATTGAGCCGTTCTGAAACACTCTTTCTGTAGAAACTGCAATTGGACATTCTGAGCGCTAGGAGGCCTATATTTTAAAAAAGAATGTCTAGAAATAAAAACTACACAGAAGAATTGTGTGAAACTTCTTTCTGTTCTGTTTGTTCAACTAAAAGTGTTGAACCTTAGTTTTGATAGATCCGTTCTGAAACACTCTTTCTGTAGAAAATGCAAGTGGAGATTCGGAGCGCTAAGAGGGTAATAGTGGAAAAAGGAATGTCTCCAAATATAAACTACACAGAATCATTCTGTGAAACTTCTTTCTGATCTGTGCATTCAGCTAACAGAGTTAAACCATACTTTTGATTGAGCAGATCTGAACACTCTTTCTGTAGAAAATGCAACTGGACATTTGGAGCGCTAAGAGAGTAGTAGTGGAAAAAGGAATATATTCAAATATAAACTACACAGAAGCATTCTATGAAACTTCTTTCTGATCTGAGCATTCAGCTAACAGAGTTAAACCATACTTTTGATTGAGCAGTTTTGAAACACTCTGTCTGTAGAAAATGCAACTGGACATTCGTAGCGCTAAGTGGGTAATAGTGGAAAAAAGAATATGTTCAAATATAAACTACACAGAAGCATTGTATGAAACTTCTTTCTGTTCTGTGCATTCAACTAACAGAGTTGAACCTTACTTTTGATTGAGCCTTTCTGAAACACTCTTTCTGTAGAAACTGCAATTGGACATTCTGAGCGCTAAGAGGCCTCTATTGGGAAAAATAATATCTTCAAATAAAAACTACACAGAAGCATTGTGTGAAACTTATTTCTGATATGTTCATTAAGCTAACAGAGTTAAACCATACTTTTGATTGCGCAGTTCTGAACACTATTTCTGTAGAAAATGCAAGTGGACATTCGGAGCGCTAAGAGGGTAATAGTGGAAAAAGGAATATATTCAAATATAAACTACACAGTAGCATTCTGTGAAAATTCTTTCTGTTCTGTGCATTCAACTAACAGAGTTGAACCTTACCTTTGATTGAGCCGTTCTGAAACACTCTTTCTGTAGAAACTGCAATTGGACATGCTAAGCGCTAAGAGGCCTACATTGGGAAAAAGAATATCTTCAAATAAAAACTACACTGATGCATTCTGTGAAACTTATTTCTGATCTGTAAATTCAGTTAACAGAGATAAAACATATTTTTGATTGAGCAGTTATGAAACACTCTTTTTGTAGAAAATGCAAGTGGAGATTCGGAGCGCTAAGAGGGTAATAGTGGAAAAAGGAATGTCTTCAAATATAAACTACACAGAATCATTCGGTGAAACTTCTTTCTGATCTGTGCATTCAGCTAACAGAGTTAAACCATACTTTTGATTGAGCAGATCTGAACACTCTTTCTGTAGAAAATGCAACTGGACATTTGGAGCGCTAAGAGGGTAGTAGTGGAAAAAGGAATATATTCAAATATAAACTACACAGAAGCATTCTGTGAAACTTCTTTCTGATCTGAGCATTCAGCTAACAGAGTTAAACCATACTTTTGATTGAGCAGTTTTGAAACACTCTGTCTGTAGAAAATGCAACGGGACATTCGTAGCGCTAAGTGGGTAATAGTGGAAAAAAGAATATGTTCAAATATAAACTACACAGAAGCATTGTATGAAACTTCTTTCTGTTCTGTGCATTCAACTAACAGAGTTGAACCTTACTTTTGATTGAGCCGTTCTGAAACACTCTTTCTGTAGAAACTGCAATTGGACATTCTGAGCGCTAGGAGGCCTATATTGGGAAAAAGAATGTCTACAAATAAAAACTACACAGAAGAATTGTGTGAAACTTCTTTCTGTTCTGTTTGTTCAACTAAAAGAGTTGAACCTTAGTTTTGATTGAGCCGTTCTGAAACACTCTTTCTGTAGAAAATGCAAGTGGAGATTCGGAGCGCTAAGAGGGTAATAGTGGAAAAAGGAATGTCTCCAAATATAAACTACACAGAATCATTCTGTGAAACTTCTTTCTGATCTGTGCATTCAGCTAACAGAGTTAAACCATACTTTTGATTGAGCAGATCTGAACACTCTTTCTGTAGAAAATGCAACGGGACATTTGGAGCGCTAAGAGAGTAGTAGTGGAAAAAGGAATATATTCAAATATAAACTACACAGAAGCATTCTGTGAAACTTCTTTCTGATCTGAGCATTCAGCAAACAGAGTTAAACCATACTTTTGATTGAGCAGTTTTGAAACACTCTGTCTGTAGAAAATGCAACTGGACATTCGTAGCGCTAAGTGGGTAATAGTGGAAAAAAGAATATGTTCAAATATAAACTACACAGAAGCATTGTATGAAACTTCTTTCTATTCTGTTCATTCAACTAACAGAGTTGAAACTTACTTTTGATTGAGCCTTTCTGAAACACTGATTTTGTAGAAACTGCAATTGGACATTCTGAGCGCTAAGAGGCCTCTATTGGGAAAAATAATATCTTCAAATAAAAACTACACAGAAGCATTGTGTGAAACTTATTTCTGATATGTTCATTAAGCTAACAGAGTTAAACCATACTTTTGATTGCGCAGTTCTGAACACTCTTTCTGTAGAAAATGCAAGTGGACATTCGGAGCGCTAAGAGGGTAATAGTGGAAAAAGGAATATATTCAAATATAAACTACACAGTAGCATTCTGTGAAAATTCTTTCTGTTCTGTGCATTCAACTAACAGAGTTGAACCTTACTTTTGATTGAGCCGTTCTGAAACACTCTTTCTGTAGAAACTGCAATAGGACATGCTAAGCGCTAAGAGGCCTACATTGGGAAAAATAATATCTTCAAATAAAAACTACACAGATGCATTCTGTGAAACTTATTTATGATCTGTAAATTCAGTTAACAGAGATAAAACATATTTTTGATTGAGCAGTTATGAAACACTCTTTTTGTAGAAAATGCAAGTGGAGATTCGGAGCGCTAAGAGGGTAATAGTGGAAAAAGGAATGTCTTCAAATATAAACTACACAGAATCATTCGGTGAAACTTCTTTCTGATCTGTGCATTCAGCTAACAGAGTTAAACCATACTTTTGATTGAGCAGATCTGAACACTCTTTCTGTAGAAAATGCAACTGGACATTTGGAGCGCTAAGAGGGTAGTAGTGGAAAAAGGAATATATTCAAATATAAACTACACAGAAGCATTCTGTGAAACTTCTTTCTGATCTGAGCATTCAGCTAACAGAGTTAAACCATACTTTTGATTGAGCAGTTTTGAAACCCTCTGTCTGTAGAAAATGCAACTGGACATTCGTAGCGCTAAGTAGGTAATAGTGGAAAAAAGAATATGTTCAAATATAAACTACAGAGAAGCATTGTATGAAACTTCTTTCTGTTCTTTGCATTCAACTAACAGAGTTGAACCTTACTTTTGATTGAGCCTTTCTGAAACACTCTTTCTGTAGAAACTGCAATTGGACATTCTGAGCGCTAAGAGGCCTCTATTGGGAAAAATAATATCTTCAAATAAAAACTACACAGAAGCATTGTGTGAAACTTATTTCTGATATGTTCATTAAGCTAACAGAGTTAAACCATACTTTTGATTGCGCAGTTCTGAACACTCTTTCTGTAGAAAATGCAAGTGGACATTCGGAGCGCTAAGAGGGTAATAGTGTAAAAAGGAATATATTCAAATATAAACTACACAGTAGCATTCTGTGAAAATTCTTTCTGTTCTGTGCATTCAACTAACAGAGTTGAACCTTACTTTAGATTGAGCCGTTCTGAAACACTCTTTCTGTAGAAACTGCAATTGGACATGCTAAGCGCTAAGAGGCCTACATTGGGAAAAAGAATATCTTCAAATAAAAACTACACAGATGCATTCTGTGAAACTTATTTCTGATCTGTAAATTCAGTTAACAGAGATAAAACATATTTTTGATTGAGCAGTTATGAAACACTCTTTTTGTAGAAAATGCAAGTGGAGATTCGGAGCGCTAAGAGGGTAATAGTGGAAAAAGGAATGTCTTCAAATATAAACTACGCAGAATCATTCGGTGAAACTTCTTTCTGATCTGTGCATTCAGCTAACAGAGTTAAACCATACTTTTGATTGAGCAGATCTGAACACTCTTTCTGTAGAAAATGCAACTGGACATTTGGAGCGCTAAGAGCGTAGTAGTGGAAAAAGGAATATATTCAAATATAAACTACACAGAAGCATTCTCTGAAACTTCTTTCTGATCTGAGCATTCAGCTAACAGAGTTAAACCATACTTTTGATTGAGCAGTTTTGAAACACTCTGTCTGTAGAAAATGCAACTGGACATTCGTAGCGCTAAGTGGGTAATAGTGGAAAAAAGAATATTTTCAAATCTAAACTACACAGAAGCATTGTATGAAACTTCTTTCTGTTCTGTGCATTCAACTAACAGAGTTGAACCTTACTTTTGATTGAGCCGTTCTGAAACACTCTTTCTGTAGAAACTGCAATTGGACATTCTGAGCGCTAGGAGGCCTATATTGGGAAAAAGAATGTCTGCAAATAAAAACTACACAGAAGAATTGTGTGAAACTTCTTTCTGTTCTGTTTGTTCAACTAAAAGAGTTGAACCTTAGTTTTGATTGAGCCGTTCTGAAACACTCTTTCTGTAGAAAATGCAAGTGGTGATTCGGAGCGCTAAGAGGGTAATAGTGGAAAAAGGAATGTCTCCAAATATAAACTACACAGAATCATTCTGTGAAACTTCTTTCTGATCTGTGCATTCAGCTAACAGAGTTAAACCATACTTTTGATTGAGCAGATCTGAACACTCTTTCTGTAGAAAATGCAACTGGACATTTGGAGCGCTAAGAGAGTAGTAGTGGAAAAAGGAATATATTCAAATATAAACTACACAGAAGCATTCTGTGAAACTTCTTTCTGATCTGAGCATTCAGCTAACAGAGTTAAACCATACATTTGATTGAGCAGTTTTGAAACACTCTGTCTGTAGAAAATGCAACTGGACATTCGTAGCGCTAAGTGGGTAATAGTGGAAAAAAGAATATGTTCAAATATAAACTACACAGAAGCATTGTATGAAACTTCTTTCTGTTCTGTGCATTCAACTAACAGAGTTGAACCTTACATTTGATTGAGCCTTTCTGAAACACTCTTTCTGTAGAAACTGCAATTGGACATTCTGAGCGCTAAGAGGCCTCTATTGGGAAAAATAATATCTTCAAATAAAAACTACACAGAAGCATTGTGTGAAACTTATTTCTGATATGTTCATTAAGCTCACAGAGTTAAACCATACTTTTGATTGCGCAGTTCTGAACACTCTTTCTGTAGAAAATGCAAGTGGACATTCGGAGCGCTAAGAGGGTAATAGTGGAAAAAGGAATATATTCAAATATAAACTACACAGTAGCATTCTGTGAAAATTCTTTCTGTTCTGTGCATTCAACTAACAGATTTGAACCTTACTTTTGATTGAGCCGTTCCGATACACTCTTTCTGTAGAAACTGCAATTGGACATGCTAAGCGCTAAGAGGCCTACATTGGGAAAAATAATATCTTCAAATAAAAACTACACAGATGCATTCTGTGAAACTTATTTATGATCTGTAAATTCAGTTAACAGAGATAAAACATATTTTTGATTGAGCAGTTATGAAACACTCTTTTTGTAGAAAATGCAAGTGGAGATTCGGAGCGCTAAGAGGGTAATAGTGGAAAAAGGAATGTCTTCAAATATAAACTACACAGAATCATTCGGTGAAACTTCTTTCTGATCTGTGCATTCAGCTAACAGAGTTAAACCATACTTTTGATTGAGCAGATCTGAACACTCTTTCTGTAGAAAATGCAACTGGACATTTGGAGCGCTAAGAGGGTAGTAGTGGAAAAAGGAATATATTCAAATATAAACTACACAGAAGCATTCTGTGAAACTTCTTTCTGATCTGAGCATTCAGCTAACAGAGTTAAACCATACTTTTGATTGAGCAGTTTTGAAACCCTCTGTCTGTAGAAAATGCAACTGGACATTCGTAGCGCTAAGTAGGTAATAGTGGAAAAAAGAATATGTTCAAATATAAACTACAGAGAAGCATTGTATGAAACTTCTTTCTGTTCTGTGCATTCAACTAACAGAGTTGAACCTTACTTTGATTGAGCCTTTCTGAAACACTCTTTCTGTAGAAACTGCAATTGGACATTCTGAGCGCTAAGAGGCCTCTATTGGGAAAAATAATATCTTCAAATAAAAACTACACAGAAGCATTGTGTGAAACTTATTTCTGATATGTTCATTAAGCTAACAGAGTTAAACCATACTTTTGATTGCGCAGTTCTGAACACTCTTTCTGTAGAAAATGCAAGTGGACATTCGGAGCGCTAAGAGCGTAATAGTGGAAAAAGGAATATATTCAAATATAAACTACACAGTAGCATTCTGTGAAAATTCTTTCTGTTCTGTGCATTCAACTAACAGAGTTGAACCTTACTTTTGATTGAGCCGTTCTGAAACACTCTTTCTTTAGAAACTGCAATTGGACATGCTAAGCGCTAAGAGGCCTACATTGGGAAAAAGAATATCTTCAAATAAAAACTACACAGATGCATTCTGTGAAACTTATTTCTGATCTGTAAATTCAGTTAACAGAGATAAAACATATTTTTGATTGAGCAGTTATGAAACACTCTTTTTGTAGAAAATGCAAGTGGAGATTCGGAGCGCTAAGAGGGTAATAGTGGAAAAAGGAATGTCTTCAAATATAAACTACACAGAATCATTCGGTGAAACTTCTTTCTGATCTGTGCATTCAGCTAACAGAGTTAAACCATACTTTTGATTGAGCAGATCTGAACACTCTTTCTGTAGAAAATGCAACTGGACATTTGGAGCGCTAAGAGCGTAGTAGTGGAAAAAGGAATATATTCAAATATAAACTACACAGAAGCATTCTGTGAAACTTCTTTCTGATCTGAGCATTCAGCTAACAGAGTTAAACCATACTTTTGATTGAGCAGTTTTGAAACACTCTGTCTGTAGAAAATGCAACTGGACATTCGTAGCGCTAAGTGGGTAATAGTGGAAAAAAGAATATGTTCAAATATAAACTACACAGAAGCATTGTATGAAACTTCTTTCTGTTCTCTTCATTCAACTAACAGAGTTGAACCTTACTTTTGATTGAGCCGTTCTGAAACACTCTTTCTGTAGAAACTGCAATTGGACATTCTGAGCGCTAGGAGGCCTATATTGGGAAAAAGAATGTCTACAAATAAAAAATACACAGAAGAATTGTGTGAAACTTCTTTCTGTTCTGTTTGTTCAACTAAAAGAGTTGAACCTTAGTTTTGATTGAGCCGTTCTGAAACACTGTTTCTGTAGAAAATGCAAGTGGAGATTCGGAGCGCTAAGAGGGTAATAGTGGAAAAAGGAATGTCTCCAAATATAAACTACACAGAATCATTCGGTGAAACTTCTTTCTGATCTGTGCATTCAGCTAAAAGAGTTAAACCATACTTTTGATTGAGCAGATCTGAACACTCTTTCTGTAGAAAATGCAACTGGACATTTGGAGCGCAAAGAGCGTAGTAGTGGAAAAAGGAATATATTCAAATATAAACTACACAGAAGCATTCTGTGAAACTTCTTTCTGATCTGAGCATTCAGCTAACAGAGTTAAACCATACTTTTGATTGAGCAGTTTTGAAACACTCTGTCTGTAGAAAATGCAACTGGACATTCGTAGCGCTAAGTGGGCAATAGTGGAAAAAAGAATATGTTCAAATCTAAACTACACAGAAGCATTGTATGAAACTTCTTTCTGTTCTGTGCATTCAACTAACAGAGTTGAACCTTACTTTTGATTGAGCCGTTCTGAAACACTCTTTCTGTAGAAACTGCAATTGGACATTCTGAGCGCTAAGAGGCCTATATTTGGAAAAAGAATGTCTACAAATAAAAACTACACAGAAGAATTGTGTGAAACTTCTTTCTGTTCTGTTTGTTCAACTAAAAGAGTTGAACCTTAGTTTTGATTGAGCCGTTCTGAAACACTCTTTCTGTAGAAAATGCAAGTGGAGATTCGGAGCGCTAAGAGGGTAATAGTGGAATAAGGAATGTCTCCAAATATAAACTACACAGAATCATTCTGTGAAACTTCTTTCTGATCTGTGCATTCAGCTAACAGAGTTAAACCATACTTTTGATTGAGCAGATCTGAACACTCTTTCTGTAGAAAATGCAACTGGACATTTGGAGCGCTAAGAGAGTAGTAGTGGAAAAAGGAATATATTCAAATATAAACTACACAGAAGCATTCTGTGAAACTTCTTTCTGATCTGAGCATTCAGCTAACAGAGTTAAACCATACTTTTGATTGAGCAGTTTTGAAACACTCTGTCTGTAGAAAATGCAACTGGACATTCGTAGCGCTAAGTGGGTAATAGTGGAAAAAAGAATATGTTCAAATATAAACTACACAGAAGCATTGTATGAAACTTCTTTCTGTTCTGTGCATTCAACTAACAGAGTTGAACCTTACATATGATTGAGCCTTTCTGAAACACTCTTTCTGTAGAAACTGCAATTGGACATTCTGAGCGCTAAGAGGCCTCTATTGGGAAAAATAATATCTTCAAATAAAAACTACACAGAAGCATTGTGTGAAACTTATTTCTGATATGTTCATTAAGCTAACAGAGTTAAACCATACTTTTGATTGCGCAGTTCTGAACACTCTTTCTGTAGAAAATGCAAGTGGACATTCGGAGCGCTAAGAGGGTAATAGTGTAAAAAGGAATATATTCAAATATAAACTACACAGTAGCATTCTGTGAAAATTCTTTCTTTTCTGTGCATTCAACTAACAGAGTTGAACCTTACTTTTGATTGAGCCGTTCTGAAACACTCTTTCTGTAGAAACTGCAATTTTACATGCTAAGCGCTAAGAGGCCTACATTGGGAAAAAGAATATCTTCAAATAAAAACTACACAGATGCATTCTGTGAAACTTATTTCTGATCTGTAAATTCAGTTAACAGAGATAAAACATATTTTTGATTGAGCAGTTATGAAACACTCTTTTTGTAGAAAATGCAAGTGGAGATTCGGAGCGCTAAGAGGGTAATAGTGGAAAAAGGAATGTCTTCAAATATAAACTACACAGAATCATTCGGTGAAACTTCTTTCTGATCTGTGCATTCAGCTAACAGAGTTAAACCATACTTTTGATTGAGCAGATCTGAACACTCTTTCTGTAGAAAATGCAACTGGACATTTGGAGCGCTAAGAGGGTAGTAGTGGAAAAAGGAATATGTTCAAATATAAACTACACAGAAGCATTCTGTGAAACTTCTTTCTGATCTGAGCATTCAGCTAACAGAGTTAAACCATACTTTTGATTGCGCAGTTTTGAAACACTCTGTCTGTAGAAAATGCAACTGGACATTCGTAGCGCTAAGTGGGTAATAGTGGAAAAAAGAATATGTTCAAATATAAACTACACAGAGGCATTGTATGAAACTTCTTTCTGTTCTGTGCATTCACCTAACAGAGTTGAACCTTACTTTTAATTGAGCCTTTCTGGAACACTCTTTCTGTAGAAACTGCAATTGGACATTCTGAGCGCTAAGAGACCTCTATTGGGAAAAATAATATCTTCAAATAAAAACTACACAGAAGCATTGTGTGAAACTTATTTCTGATATGTTCATTAAGCTAACAGAGTTAAACCATACTTTTGATTGCGCAGTTCTGAACACTCTTTCTGTAGAAAATGCAAGTGGACATTCGGAGCGCTAAGAGGGTAATAGTGGAAAAAGTAATATATTCAAATATAAACTACACAGTAGCATTCTGTGAAAATTCTTTCTGTTCTGTGCATTCAACTAACAGAGTTGAACCTTACTTTTGATTGAGCCGTTCTGAAACACTCTTTCTGTAGAAACTGCAATTGGACATGCTAAGCGCTAAGAGGCCTACATTGGGAAAAAGAATATCTTCAAATAAAAACTACACAGATGTATTCTGTGAAACTTATTTCTGATCTGTAAATTCAGTTAACAGAGATAAAACATATTTTTGATTGAGCAGTTATGAAACACTCTTTTTGTAGAAAATGCAAGTGGAGATTCGGAGCGCTAAGAGGTTAATAGTGGAAAAAGGAATGTCTTCAAATATAAACTACACAGAATCATTCGGTGAAACTTTTTTCTGATCTGTGCATTCAGCTAACAGAGTTAAACCATACTTTTGATTGAGCAGATCTGAACACTCTTTCTGTAGAAAATGCAACTGGACATTTGTAGCGCTAAGAGCG